>NC_052501.1:36342395-36472355 GCF_016617805.1 Bactrocera tryoni
TATGCGCTATAAAACTAGTTTCGATTCTTTAAATTGGCTGGAATTGTAGTGATTTGTTGTACATTTGATTATATGAGTTTAATATCGGTAATATTGTGTTTTGGGTTCAAAAGTAGTGGCTTAGACGTCAAAAGGACTGGACTTGCTTGTGTTTTCTTTACAGACCCAATGAGACTTCAGTACCGGCATAAAGCGACAGTGTTTAATTTAATGTTCTTTAGAACTTTTCGATTTATCAAGTTCGTTTTTGAAAAAAACATTAAAATTTCAAACTTTTTCGAATTTTTCTGTTTTTCATTCATTTAAAAAAAAACTCTGTTCTCTCTTTGGTCTTGCTAACAAGAGACCTTTGGCTGCATTTTATCTCTCATATCTTAACATTTTCATTTAATCTCCTAACCTCGCCACTTTTCTGGTAAACACTAAAATATTGAAAAAACTAAAAATTGAATTAAATTTAACAGCAAAGTTTTGAATTCCATTTGCGCTGTATCAAGAGTTCGCATCGTCATTACCATTATGGTTTCAGCAAAAATTCAAGACAAAAAAGACTTTCTTCTGATGCGCCAATTCTTATGTGAACTCAATGCATGTCATTACTTGAAAATTCATTTGCATTCATGTCGCATCAATGAACATTTTTCTTTTTTTTTTATTTGAAAAGATATTTTAATTTAATTTGGCACAGATTATTGATTAAAGTAGCGCTACGATCTCCGAACAAATTGCTCAGATCGGATCACTATAGCACTAACTACCATACAAAATGACCGATGAAAATCAAGATAAATATCGTTTTACACTTTTCATGCTATAAGAAATGCACCCGTGAAGGGTATTATAACTTCGATACTAACGAAGTCAACATTTTTTCTTTTGTTTTTTTTTTATTAAATCATTATTAAATTTATCTTCATCTTAATATTTATTTTGGTGGTCCTTAATTTTGATAACCTCGTTAAGTCGTCTAGGTAGAGATCAAACTAAGTGTTCCAAACAGATTTCTTCAAGCTTGTTCTCTTCCTGTAAAGCTGCAGTTAGGTCGAGTTTGCTTTGAATTTTTTAATTATCTGGGGGTTCTCTTCCATTTCTTTCACAAGTGCTCAATGGGGTGGAGGTCAGGACTCTGTGGAAGCAGGTTTAGTAAATTTGGATATTTTTTAAAAAAATTTATAACAGCGAAAAAACATTATTATAAATCGAAAGTTTCAAGTTTTGCAGAAAATTCGCTCCTCTGTAAACCCTTACTGTCCTTATTTTTAAATTTATTTTTAAAATTTGTTATTATAATTTTTTGTTTTTTCGTTGATTTTTGACGATAAATATCTCTTAACTTAATCGAAAAATCATATAGACCATTTTTGTTCAGCAGAAAATTTTCCACAAGACTATAAGCGTTGCAATTCAAAATGATGTTCTCTCATTGAATTATAAAATTCAAAAGAAAAAATAACAAATTTGCCTTAAATTAGTCAAACTTCAACCATTAATATTTTCGAAACAGTTAAGTTAACGAAAAAACCGTAGAAGTTCATTTTCCATTCAGTTTCCTATAAAACCTATGAACCGAAATTTTTTTTAAAGTAGTTGGAAGCGAGATAGAAATTTTTTATCTGATAAAAGGAAAAAATAGAAAACAGTTAGGCGCACAGGGTTTGTGCAGAAAGTAATAGGAGTCGTCAC
This sequence comes from Bactrocera tryoni, assembly GCF_016617805.1. Classification (NCBI taxonomy): domain Eukaryota; kingdom Metazoa; phylum Arthropoda; class Insecta; order Diptera; family Tephritidae; genus Bactrocera; species Bactrocera tryoni. Next base: position 36,344,079 of record NC_052501.1, read on the forward strand.
GGAAGGCATTCTCCGGAATAGCCTTAAGCGCCGAGGTGCATGCTGCTTGGATCCCCTCTGTCTTTTCAACGTGACGTGTGTCATTCGGGAGATTGCCTCTTTGCTTCTGGATCATACTCAAAGATCCATGACTCGTCACCTGTGAATACGTTCTTCAAAAATTGGGGGTCACGTTCACACAAGTTCAAATATTCTTGGCACACTTCCATTCGCCGCAATTTCTGGTCGTCAGTGAGCACTTTTGGGGACCATCTTCGCGCACATCTTGCGCATGTTCAAAAGCTCCGTCCAATGTCATGAACCACATATTTTGATAAATTTCACATCTGGGCAATTAAGCGAATACTTAGTCAACGGTCTGTCGAAGTCGCAGGTCCCCCAGCACGGTCTTTATCAGCGACTTTTCCCGGTCCTCCAAAAAGGCCTGGTGTTACTGAAGCGTACCACTTCTTGCTAAAGCAATATCTAGGTAAGTCTGCTTGATGATATCAAAAGTTTCTGTCGCTGATTTACCGAGTTTCACACAGAGTTTAATCGCGTACCTCTGTTCTAACGAACGCGTGCACCACTCACAGAAACACGTCCCGCCAAAATGTTTGTCTTGACTCTCCACCTCTCTACCGAATCCACTCATTTTACTTTTCAACCTGATCCCGGTTTTTAAAGCAGCCAATGTCATATTGAATAGTAGACCGGTTTCTGAACAATATTTTAGCTATTTTCCTGTAAACCTACAACTAACTTAGGGTCTTCTTAGGTGTATACTTTAGTTCTGCAAAAAAAGGTAAAATACACAAGAAAAAATCTCGTCCCCAAAATCAAAATAGATCAGATGAGAGCGCTTTAACAATCACGTATAACATAATTTTTATGGTATCGGGTTTGGAACTAATTTACGTTTCTCTCAAAATATAAATCTTCAATAATAAGCATGTAAGTGAAAAAAATCTTGTGTTAATTTTATTTTGTATTTTCACCAGCTGTATCATGACTTTAGTAGCACACTGTATTATAGTCATATTATTCTTTAAACGAAAATCAACCTGCATGAGAAGTTTAGCAATATATTTATTGTGGAACGTTTTGACATTTGATAAAAAGCAGAAAATCAGTTGATCGATGTCCAAGTAATTACAATTGTGACAACCTTACTTTGCCTTTAATTGGGAATTAAAAATAAGAGCTTATTACGTAGGTTGCTATATATATTTCTGGCCTAATAATGTAAATAAGCATATTTATCAACGAAAATGTTTTTTTTTTTATTTTTTTGTCGATTGCTGTTTTGTTTCGGGCTCATACGCATAGATCCATGATTCGTCACCTGTGACGATCTTATAAACGTCTTTTGAAGCACCGCGATCGTATTTTTTCAGCATTTCTTTACACCAATCCACACGAGCCTTTTTTTGAGCGATTGTCAAATTGTGCGGGATCCAACCAGAACAAACCTTTTTTACGGCCAGGTGTTCATGCAATATCGAATGTATGCTGGTGGGAGAAATGCATAGGCATGCCTCTATCTGAAGGTATGTTACATGACGGTCTTGCATTATCAGTTCACGTACGGCATCGATGTTTTCTGGCACAACGGCTGTTTTTGGACGACCTTCACGGAATTCGTCTTTGAGCGAGCGTCGGCCACGATTGAATTCGTTGTAACAGTTTTTCACAGTGCTATAGGATGGTGCTTCATAGCCATACAAAGATTTTAGTTCATCGATGCACTCTTGTCGTGATAATCCACGTCGAAACTTGTGAAAAACGATCGCACGAAAATGTTCACGAGTTAGTTCCATTTTTTGGCCGAGATGAATTTTTTAATTCCCTGTAAATAGAACAATTCATGATTAAATGACAAAACGTTCTGAGTGATGTTATGCTAAAAAATGTCAAACTTTGCAATGGAAATGTCAGATAGCACCTGGCAACACTTAGTGTTGCCCTAGGCCAGAATATATATAGCAGCCCTCGTATGTAAGTAAGTGAGTATTTTATTGTCTACTTTTAGGTAAAAATACAAATAACACTAAAGAACTAAGAGCAGCTTGCAAAGCTTGCTTATTCTACCAGATTTTGGTTTTCAAAAATTTTTAAATACAAATTTTTCATTTTTGTTAAAAAGGCCACTACCTACTTCTTCTTTTGATAAGAGGTTTTGAGATTAACAATTTAAAATTATGCATACAGGGTGCCTTTTGGTATTAAACAATTAAACAATTTATTTCGCTCATTTTATGAATACAAAATCAATCCAGAACCGCCCTTATCGTCGACATCTACCTTTACTTTTCCGGGCATCTCGTGCAGTGTCATTCGACACAAATGTTTGCTTTGTGCATACTTAGGATTGATTGCATCCATTTAGTTTTTCGGATAATCCCACAAAAGGACTTAGATGGATTCAAATCTGTATATCTGTATATCTGGCTGGCTAGTCAGCCCTTTGGAAAGCACACGTCTAGGAATTTGACTAATTTAAAGACAATTCATAAATTAATAAAATTATTAAATAAGTTAATAATGTTACTCTCTTAAAATAAACATACAAAAAAAAGCGAGTGACATTGTGTAGCTTCTTAGTTCTGTCTCATTCTTCATAGAGCGGGTTTTTGATAAAACAGTTATTTTTCAGTTGGGTTATTATATCCATTATTTGTGACCAAACCAAATTAAACTCATACTTTTTTTTAATTTAGTTTTTAATTTTATTAATTTTTTTAACTCATCAAAACAAGGTCCAAGCTCTTCTAATTAGGTGCCACAAATGAAGAAAAACATTAGAATGTGCAAGATTAAAATAGAAAGAAGCAATGCTCTGTGGAATATGTATATTTTGGTGTAATTCTCGCACATTCCCGTGCAATTGTAATTGAAATACTTAAAGTACCTTAAGCCATTCGGCATTAAAACCTTTTAATATAGAACAATTCATAATTCGAAAAACGTAAAATAGTTGACTTTAAACATTAATTAATTAAATAAATAAAAACAACAAATATATAAGAAAATGCATTACAATTAATTAACAGTTAAGTAATTTTATTAACTAAAATACCAATACGATTACATATATAAACCACTGAACTTGATGTCAAATACAGCAAAAAAAAAGTGTAAAAATTGCAAACAGAATTAAAACAAAAACACCAATTGTGTAAATTTTCGGAAATAAGCAACTTTTAAAAAATAATAAGCTTTCTTAAAAAACTAAAAAGTTTAACAATATTTCAGATAAGCAAATACAACTAAGAGAACAATTCCATGCGCACTTTTTATTCAACACACACAATCACATAGCGATATTGCGGTACTTGGTGCGTTACGTTTACAGACAAGCATTACGATTACAATATTTTCGGCGCAAAATAAATGACGACAAAACTTGTTGTTTGAAAACTACGCAGTTCGTTTGAATCAGGGTTGCAAATAATGCACTAACAGTAATTGAATTGGTTTTTCCATTTATTATTTTTTATTCTGCAATCCCGACTATTTTATTATAATTAAAAATAAATTTTTGATTTTTAACACCACACACCGGATTAAAAAAAAATTATTCCAAATTTGAATGAAATATTTAAGTTATTTTAAATTTTATTATTTTAAAATATATTTTTATTTATATTTTTATTAATTTAAAAAATTATAAGTTTATTCCCAAATCTCTGAGTGGAAAAAATAAAATGTTTATATCATTTTTAAAATTTTAATTTACTCTGGACATCAAATGAAAGCGTAAATTGTATACATATGTATATTACATACTTGCGACCTCAGATCATTTACTTCCTAAATTTTCGCTTAAGAATAAATTCATAAAGCATTTCATGAAGTTGCACCGATATGTAAATGATCAGTTGAAGTAAAATTTGCACTTATTATTTATGCGCAAAAACTATTTACGTGATCTTCGCTGGTGAGCCTATGAGTGCGCGTCAAATGAAAGTATAATTTTAGTTCTGGTTCATTTCTTTCAAGGTTAAACTGAATTTTACTACAGATTTAATAAATTTGCATTTCTTAAGTGAATTTCTGTTAAGGTGAATATTTTTTAGTTCTGTTCTTAGTTAAAAACACGGAATAAACTGAAGAAATACAGAACTTTATAGAAGAAGATGGGAAGAGAAGTGAAACGTGTCGAAAAATATCTGAAAAATATTCCAATTTTATCGGAGGGGCAAGAAATATTTTTGAAAACTTCAAGAAAAAGAAGACATACAAGACTATACGGTGGAGGTCCCAAGACTAATTGCTATACTTGCTGAGCGACTTATACGAAGAAAAGTTGCTGGAAACCCTGAAAGACCTTGTGGTTGATCGAGGAGCTGTTGATTTTACCAACAGTACAATGCAAAGGAAACTACGAACATCTGGTTTTAAAAACTACAATATGTCGCAAAACACGACCAATGATTTCCATAGTGAATAGGAAAAAAGACTAGGCCGTGCAAAACTAAATCTAAATATGCCAACTAAATTTTGGAATGAAGTAATTTGGTTCGATGAATTCAAATTCAAGGTAAGGAGTTCAAACGTGTCAGGCGAGAGTGGTGTAAACCTTCTCATTGCTTAAGGGGTTACATAGGTTTCCTCGGATAAAAAACACCCTTTTATCAAAAAGTTTTTTTTCATATAAAAATTAAATATTTTTTATTGTTACAAAAATACACTATTAAAAAAGAAGTTCTGAAATTTTTGAAAAAAAATATTTTAAATTCGGTCCGGTGACCACTCGGAAAAAAGATGCGCCCGTGTTGGCAGGATAATTCCTTACAGCATCATCTAAAGTAAAAAAATATGTATTTTAGTTAAAACCTTAATTTTGAATTTGGACGAAGGAAACAAAAAGTGAAAATTGGATTTTTGGCAGACAGTTTATAAAAAATTAAAATTTCATTGAAAATTTCGCCACATTTATTTCAAATATTTGTAATCAAAAATAAAATTCATCAAGTCTTTAAGAATTGCATCTCAAAGACTTGTTTAAATTTCATGAAGATCGGTTGAGTAGTTCTCGAGAAATTTAGCCAACCAACTTCACAAACACAGTTTCGAGAAAAACGCGTATAAAGACGACGAACTTAGCCCAGCTAGCTTCGAGCACACAAGTTCTCAAGGCTGTATCTCCGAAGCTATTACACGGATCAACTCGAAAATTTAAGACAATATATTATAATATTTTGGAGGTGTTGTAAACCCATGAAGAAGAACCCATGTAACCCCTTAAAACCACAGCGCATACAAATATCAGTCAAGCATGGAAGAGGTTATCTCATGGTTTGGGGCTGTTTCTCAAACTACGGTGTATATATGTAGTTTAGTTAAAATCGACGGACGAATGACGGGTGCTTCCTGTGTTGCCACTGTTAGCGAAAATTTGACAATAAGTGCAGAAAAATTGAATTTGGTTTCGTTTAACTTCCAACAACATAACGACCCTAAACGCACGTCCGGTCTGTCTACCCGCTTTTTTGAAGCAGCTTAATCGAAAAACTAACTTGCCAGCTAAGTCAGCGGATTTAATTCCAATTGAGGATTTGCGGTAAATTTTTTAGTCCAAAATACCAAAAATCAGCCGTACAATCTTGGAATATCGTTTCTTAGAGATGAAGCGTCAATGGGATAATATTCCAATGAAAATATTAGAAAATTTGTTTCGACGCATGCCAAAACGTCTTCGTGCTGTAATTCAGAACAAAGATGAGAATAGTAATTACTAAATTTACTTTTGACCAAGTGTTTTGCCTTTTCTCAAAGTTTATACTTTCATTTGACCACTTTTTGTTTAAGAATACTTATTTTGAAGGCAAACTAATTTTTTTCTACTCCTGGAAGAAGATATCTTAATTTATAATTTCTTAGTAAACACCTATGTGTTTTAATAAATCTGCATGAAAATAATGTAACGCGAAATTTATACTTTCATTTGATGTCTAGTGTATATATCATCAGTTTTTAATTCTGATTTTACTATTAAACCATAAGCTTTAAACTTTTACTTTGGAATCAAAAAATAAAGTTTTAAATTTTTGATGCCAAACATCCTGTATTAAAAATATGATCTCGTATTAACTTTTAGTACCAAGATCGGAATATAAAAATGAAAAAACCTAATTCGGATAAACAATTTTTGATTTAAAAAAAAGTTCGCAGCCCTAGTTCGAATTATATTTTTGTCTGCAAACTTGTACCATACACAGGTCGAAATATACTACTATAATTGTAGTTATAGTTGTGATCGATCTATTTAATGTTCTTATGTAGTATAATTTTTATACACATATGTATGTACATATATTTTATATACATAAATCTTTGTAATTCTGCATCCAATATACATATAGTTCATGGGTATTCAGAAGTGATTCATTAACAATTAATATATTTTTTGATTAAATCACTTTGGGACCATTTATTAAATATCTAGTATTGAAAAGCTGCAGATCAAAATATGGAATATACGTAACGAACCACAAGTCACACTTTAACAATCACTGTTCGGCAACTAGTCGAAATGGTCATCTTTTGCTTTCACACAATCGCTCAAACGATTCGGCCATTGAGCAAAGGTACAAGCATAGTTTTCGTTGGTATTGACGAAGCTGCTCGAATCAAAGCTGTTTTGAGATTCTCCGAATTTCTGTGGTCCATGTTCTCCAACTTTGACCACAAAATGTAGTTCCCAACTGCCTGAGGGCCCATCATTGAACTCTTGGTATAACATTTTTTGCGTCTTTGAAAGCTTTTGTGTAGATTTGGTCGTTTTGATTATTATAAACTGCCTCAACCGTAACAATTTTTTCATCTATAAAAAAGCTTAATTTAATGTTGAGTATAGTTTTTCCTTAAGCGAAACTCATTATTTGAGGTCCTGTGCAGAGAAATGGAAAATTCTAATTTTTATTTTAAGCCACCAAGTCAGTGGGAAAATCTGCAGATATTGCTTAATTTTTATTTGTGTTTAACTAAATTTGAAATATATAAGATACATTTATATACATTTTAAGTCGACAGGAAAATAATAATATTTTATAAAAGTAGTGTGACTCTTTACTTTTCTTTAGCTTAAATAAAAACAGACATATCAATGAAAATGCTTTGTACACATAATTTGAGAAACTTTCTTAATTTATTTTATTAAGTTTTATTTTTTATTGTTTTTATATTTATGGAAAACAAAATTTTGAAGGATCATATTAACCATATATGTTATAAAAACCATGCTTTAACTTATTTAAAAAATGCAACATTGCCAGAAAACAAATAAATAAAAAAGCAAAAAACAGTAGAAACAACATGCAGCAAGCTAAGCTTTAAAAACGCACACAAATTGCGTCACGTGGTGAAATTCCAGCTGTAAAACATTTTTGAGTTATAGAAACAAGCAAACCAGTATGAGCGACGGAGAAACAAACATAAAAACGAAAATATTTATTGCCAGCAATTATGCTGCAGTTGTTAGATGTGCGATTACAAGCGTACTGTTATAATAATTACAGCAAAAACTACGATTCTCTCAATGCAACTAAGTTAACAGGTTCCCTGTCCAATGTATCACATGTGTATGAATTAGTAGAACACATTTTATTAATTTTTATTCCATATTTATGGGCTTTTGAGGGATTATATGTTTTTATGGCCAAACGACCTTGATGGTTGATTTTCGATTCATCTACTACTATTGTATCACCAGGCACATACAGCTCACGAAACTTTGTAACGATATGTGTTATAACAGGTTTAATTCGGTATGAAATATCATCGCTGTCGGGTTGAACATCCGCAAAATGCCAGCAACGCAGTATACTACTGAGGCGGTTATACGAAATACCGATCTTATGAATGAAAGGAGCAAAATATAGTGGGTCCTTTTTCCAATAATGTTCTATAGTGGGTTTTTTATCTATTCCCATGTACAGCATGATGACAAAAAATTTTTTCATTTCTTCCTTGCTCACTTCATCCCAACGTAAAATTCTCGAAAATTTTTCTACGTATTATCTTTAAATATTCAGCATATGCATTGGTTTTTTCTACCATTGTGTCAATAAGGTCATCACTTATGTAGTACTCAACTATCTTTGCAATAGTACAGCGCTCTCTTCATTTGAAAAAGCCTGTATATTTTGTACTCCAGAATTGTCTGTAAATACTTCTCTACCAATTGGAAGAATATCCGATACCCATTTTTCATTTCCTGTATTTTGATTATCGCCATGGAATGTTTCTATATCTTGTTGACTATGTTCATTTTCAAGCGTTGCCATTTCAACGTCCTCTAGAGTTTGATCTTGGTCCTCCTTATCAGTTTCGCTATCGTCATTCTCTTCAGGTTCATAAATGTCTTCACTTCCATTACTGAAAACACTATCATCTTCACTTCCTTGTAAGAATTGCTGTATCTCTTCATCTATATACTTAGCACGAGAAGCCATCTTATTTCACACACTACTTATTCGACTAAATAAGTAAGAACGTACTTGTCAAGCTCCACACTTTAACTATTTATGACTTATTTCTTACAAAATTTTATATGGTTTGCCCAACTAAATAAATAAGAACGCACATCGAGTCCACATATATGATATGTATCACTGATGATACATTGAGCGTATGCAATTCAACTTCGTAGTGACACGTTCGTGTATCATAGCTGATACAAATTTTTTGTTACCGTTATATCGCTGTCAAGATGTGTGGGATAGTTCAAAAATTCATCGATAACCTCTAAAAATGCCTACAGCAATATAATTTAAAAAATAAGTGATGCACGTGTGCCGTTAAAAATTAATTTTTGTATGGGGACAGGGAACCTGTTAACAGCAGAATGTCTAGATCTGTAAGCAAAGAACTATTCAACACTGTACGTAAGAGAGAGAGCGAGCGAGAGCGCACCAACACTCTGTACAGCTGTAAAATTGTAAAAATACCGTTTTATTTAGATATTTCATTGTATAAACCGAAAAAGTAAAAAAAAAATCATGTGAATTAAAGAAAAAAGTTCAAAACTTCAGCAAAATTGACTACTTAAAACACACTGCAATTCTTTGAAGAACTTTTGGCTGCTCTCACCGAATGCTGCCAATGATTTCACACTCACATGTAAGTTGTAAAATTGCATACCTTTACTTACTTACACACATACATATGTACATGGTACTTATAACATACTTGTAGCTCAGTAACTGTAAAACTACGAAAGTAAGATTTTAAACTAAATAGCAAAAGCGTTTATTTAACCACACACATAGAGAGTAATAGCTAAAAAAATGTTAAACTAACTGTAAAGCGGTGCTCAGCAACCCCACTTACATACATACATACGTACATATATACAAAACTTACATAAGTACATACTTATATAAATGCCATATGAAAATTATGTACTGTTATAATCACTGATAGGTTTTGACTTGTATTGCTGTATTATTACACCCAACACTTTTTCCTTAAATTTACCGTTATGATTACATTAATTCCGCCAACCAAGATTATTTACTTCTAATTCTAGTTAAACTCTTTCCGAATTGTTAACAAGTCTTGTAAATTAAAAAAAAAACTTGAAGACAGCAAAAATTTACAAGTTACTAAACACTTAGTATATATATATACACATAGTTTATATATTCTATCTTTACATAACATACATACTGAATATACTTAATATACATAGAACATACATACAAATGTAAGTGAAGCTGCGCTGAAACGAAAGTGGTGCAAATGCAAGTGATAGACAACACTTTGCACTTTCTGTGTAAGCAAAATAAATTAATTACATCAATAAAGTTTTATTATTAATACTTTAGTCAGAACAGAAAAAAGAAAGAACACACGACTTTGATTTCAAGCCAAATGTGGGAGGATCTACCAAAATGACTGAGGATTTTCAATGGTTAGCACTCGCTAGCAGAAGTAGCCAGTCCTTCTGGAAGGCTTTAAGGGGTAGGAAACACATATTATAAGAAAGGTGATGTATTTCGAGGTTTCCCACTTTTACAAAGAAAAAACACAGAAACTTCAATTTGGATGGAAAACGTTTATTATCGTTCGAAAGCATTTATTTTATAAAAACATTGTATCTTTCGCCGCGGCTACGTTTCAGTTGAGTCCTATTTTCGATCACTCATTTGAAAAGCCTGAATGAAAACGGGATTGTCCGTTTAGACTTTAGACTTTACATATGACGTAAAATTATCTCCTTACCGAAATCTTCTCTCAATAAATCGCCAACTTGTTAAAACCAAATGTTGCCGGGATCACGCGATTCGATTTTAGGCATCAAATAGTCGGTTATCATGGCGCGATAACGGTCGTCATTGACGGCGATCATTTTTGAATGTCGCTTGGGTAGGTTGAGCGGCTTCAGTTCTTGCACAAGCTGTATCTTGTACGCTTTCAATTTAATATCAGCTACGGCTGTTATATTTTTTTCATTGCGCGCTGGACGAGGTCTGTTCGTTCGGATATTTTCTAATAATACAAGCTGGGTTTTAAGGTGTGTGATGGTGTTGCGAATAGAACACTCAGTAGGCCGATTATGTTGACCATAAGTTGAGCTAAGCCCTCGAAACACATTCTTATATAATTTTCTCATGAACTTTCTTAATAATGTTTAACGATTTATAAACGCTGTTCACAAATAACATGACACCTTGACACGACTTACGCGAGATCTGTTAAAACAGGCTATTGAAAAAATGCTATGTTGTATTGACTTTCTTCTTCAGTCAAAAAAATTGTCGGCTGTTTTTTCAGCATTGGCAGTCACCCCCAAGCGACTGCATGCAATGGGAATAATTCAGTTATAAGAAAGTTGGGTTCCTTATGAGATCAATACTAGGAGAGGCACTAAAAGTGGTTCTGTTGCAGGCCTCACGTTAAAACCTACCTAGAAACACTTAAATGCGAAGTCCTGCGCTACCCCCTAAAATCTCCCCATATTGCACCCTTCGTAGAACCAGTTCCATTCACAAGGAGACACTTAAAAATGGCTTAATTCTTGGAGAGCATTACAAGATGAATAGTTTTACTGTAATGGAATTCGATCTTTGCCAGAAAGATGGAAACAAGTTTTCACTAGAGATGGGCAATACTTCGAATAGTTCATTTGTAACCATTTCTTTACAAAAAAATTTAATTTTCATTAAAAAAGCAGCGCGAACTTCGCAGCGTAGCTAATATAAATGACAGTCATAAATAAACTGGTCTAGTCATCCTGATCCTTTATGCACTTACTACTGTGATCAAATTGAAAGGTAAATTTTGTCCATTTCAATTCCTTCGAAGTAGTCTCCTCCCCCCGATGCAATACACTTATGCTAACGAATTCTCCAGTTATCAAAGCACTTGGAAAAATCCTCCGTCGTGATGGCCATCAGAGCCTTCTTCGAATCAGTTTTTATATCCTCAACTGAGTCAAAACGGTGCCTTCGGAGCCTGAATAGCCAAAAGTTAGACGAAGGTAAATCAGGCAGATATTAGTTGACAATGTGTATTCACTTTTAGTGCCTTACAAAACGACGCGTATCTCAAATACTAATGAATATTTTGACGTGAAATTTAGCAAAGATGTCACTAAAAAAAATTTATCGATTCGAAAAACACGCGAAGTTTAAATAAAAATTCACCTTTCAATTTGATCACAGAGTATATAGTACTGGGCATAGGAAAATTTGAATGATCAGCTATATTATTCAACCAAAACAGGAAGTGCAAATAGGAGTTTGTTTACATATGTAATAAGTGATAAATTAAATTATGCCAAAATTTTGAGGTGGAGACCTTTTTTAATTTGGTCAAATCATTACAATTAAGTGGCGTAGCTAGGTAACCAAGAGCCCTGGGGCAAATTAAAAAATGGGGTTCCACTGCTATGTAAACTGATTAGGTTTTTATACCCAGAAGGAAGCGTCGGAGACCCTATAAAGTATATATATAAAAGATCAGTCTGTCCATCTGTATATACAAGGCGTGTTCCAAAGCAAGCAGGAATCTTTTTTTTTTGAATCTAGCGCCCCTAGCGGCGCCATCTATATGTCGACTGGTCTGGTAGAATCTGCTATCTTTATCGCTTGTGCAGTGAGAATTTTATGACATTTCATTGATTGGAAGTGAAGTTATTGCATTTTAAGTGTCAGTATGTTTGTGTTATCGGTGCAAAAATGAGCTTCGAACAAAGAGTCAACATTAAATTTTGTTTTAAAGTCGGTAAAACTTTTACCGAAACGTTTCAATTGATGAAACAAGTACATGACGATGATTGCCTATTCCGTAACATAGTGGATGAGTGGTTTCAACGTTTCAAAGTGGTTGTGAGAACATAAATGACGATCAAAATCCGTGATCACCGGAAATTCCATCGAAACTGTGCGTGAATTTTTCAAAATAATCATCATTGAAATTCATGGAAATGGAATTGAACATCTGCAAAACATCGATTTATCGCATTTGGACTGAACATTTCGGCTTACGAATGGTGTGTGCACGGTTTGTTCCGCACAAATTGACTGACGACCGAAAATTGCTCAGAATCCAACATTCGACGGACATCATTGTGACCGATTATTTGACCAAAAACAAATGCGACTTCTTTCTTTTCTGTAAAATGTACTTGCCCATGAAAGGAAAGCGTTATGCAGACGTAGAGGCCATTCAAAAGGCTTGCACCGGCATACTGGCGGCCATACCGGTCAACGAGCTAAAACACTCTTTCGACATGCTTTTGGACCGTGCAAAAAGTAGTATTGAAGCAAAAGAAGACTATTTTGAATAAAATAAATTGATTTTGCCGAAAAAACTATTTGTTCCGCTTTTTTTTAAGTCCTGTTTACTTAGGAACCCTCCTTGTATCCGTACGAACTAGTATCTCAGTTTTTAAGATATCCTTTTGAAATTTTGCAAACGTCATTTTCTCTTCAAGAAGCTGCTCATTTGTCGGAACTGCTGATATCGGACCACTATAACATATAGCTGCCATACAAACTGAACGATCGGAATCAAGTTGTTGTATGGAAAACTTTCACATTTGACAACGTATCTTCACCAAATTTGGTATAGATTATTTTCTAAGGCAACAATGTAATCTCCTAAGAAATTTTTCAGATCGGTTAACTATAGCATATAGCTGTCATACAAACTGAACACATACTTACTAAAAGAAATGCACCTGTAAAGGTACATTAGCTTCGGTGCAGCCGAAGATAACGTTTTTTCTTGTTCCAAATAAAAATATGAAATACATTATATGTACAAACACTTTAAAAATACTTAGCTACTTAAGCTCTTTTTTGCGCACTGCAGGGCAGATAATAAATATATTAAAGAGTAACAACATAATAAAATAATAAAACCAAATAGAGAAGATTCAAGGGTTTACTATATGAAGGTCGGGCTTACCAACTGACTAAATAACAATTATATTTACATTTTTTTCCTAGCTTTAGTTTTCGCAAAAATATTATAGCAAAATGTCGGAGTCGAGTTTGAACCATATTATTTTTTAAATAATTTTTTAACATTTTTGATTTGCTTAAACCGTTCAGCTGCTACAGAAGTGACAGGAATTGTAAAGAATAATAACATTGCTGTAAATAGTTTCCGTTACATAATTTTTGGACAGTCCATGCTTGAGTTAGTTGAGGTAAAACTAGGTGGTGATTATTAATAAATTGAAGTGAAAAACTAGGGACTTTTATATCAGAATATTTTTTTTTGGAATTAGAAAATTGAATATATGACAGACTGCACTCATAGCAACAAAATGTTTCTCTAATTGAGATATTATTGTATCTAGTAAATTAGTGAAAATATCACATTTAAATTTTTTTTTTCAGTTTGGAAACCGGTGATCAGCAGTTAATTCATCAAAATATTTTTTAACTTTGCTTTGCTTTTTTTCTTGAAAATGAGCATCGATAGCATATTTTCTTGCAGTTTAACAGACTTTACACTTGGATAATTCGAAATCATTTCTATAAATGTGCAACTTTGCTTTGGTCTCTGTTAAAATTTTACTCGCCTCGCCCGAATTGATGTCGCTTTGTAAAGCATGAAACACTTCTTTAACTTCTATTTACTGTGCATTTTCCGATCTGGTTATTGCTGCATACCTCACAACAATGCTTAGCTGATCTGCCTTCGATATGTTCTGTGTCGTATCCATTATGATGACAAAAAACGGTGATGCTCTAATTTGTTCTAGTAGATGGGTTTCAAGTTTGGTCCCCAAGTTCTCAATCATTTAATTTCCAATTGTTCCACTCAGATATCTTGTAGATACTATAACAGATAATAATTATAAACAAAATAAAATGATAAAAAATAACTTAGAAATAATATTACCTTTGGCCATATCCAAAACTTGCCGCAAAATGTGATCATATCGGGCGACAAGCTCTACAAAGGACAGCAAATTTCTGTGGTGTCCTTCCTAACTTAAGTTTTCTTGATGTCTTCTCAAATCCATTTGACCATATTCCAAAATGATGCTTCTTTGCGAATTTTATTTTCAAGTTCCTTGTCGACGGTATTAGTATCATTTTTTCCAAATTCATGCATAGAACAGGTTTCGTAATGACCACTCGAACAACTGTGTTTAATTCTTTCTGATAAGTGCTTCAAATCTCGAATTGCTGTACACCAAACATTATTCCTATATGAATAAAATAACCAGCAGCGTCTAGTATTTTGGAATAACACAACCAAAAATGATTAATTGGCCGATATTTAGAACCGAAACGTAATACGATTTTGAAAAACACCTATCGCTCTGGTTGATGTCTGTTGGGAAAGGTCCTGATGGCTGTAAAGGTCTCAAATCAAGAATTTGAAGTTTTTCGCTTTCACCTAATATTTTGTTCGTGAAGTTTCCCAAGTCATAAGAAGATTTGTCGTACATATTTTCAAAGAATTTAGAGGTCTGTGGTTCCTCCAAACCCTCCGCTCTTATGCTTGTCATGCAAATATCATCCGCGTTCACATGATCGGCGGCGGAGGTATCTTCAATTGCAATAATTCTCGAATCTTCTTCGGTAGGCTTCTCAACCAACACTGCAGTTATCACATTATTAGAGTCACCATCAATAGAAATATTTTGGCCAAATGCACTTGCAGAGTGTTGACTAAAAACTTGCCAATTTTGGACAAATTTTGATTACTATCTTCTCTTTCTAGGCGTTGTTTGCATTTAAATACACCACTAGGTTTCGTTTTTATCCATAATTTCAGTTTTCTAACTTATTTAAACAATACAATATTTGATTGTACTCGAGTAGGTAGGTGCTCACTGTTCACTGATACCGTTAAAAAAAATAAAAGGAAAGGGAAATACAATGATACGTTACAAGCGTCCCCGGAGAAAAAGTTTCACCGTTAGTGTTACCACATTTAACAGTGGAGACCATGAATGATCCCCTTCGCGCGGTCCTGAATTAATATGCCTATTGCAACTGACTTGAATTTTTTCACGATCTTTCGCGTTATACCTGTAGCCGAAATCTATAGATCTTACCCGATTTATTGACTTAACAGACATCAATATGACTGGTGAAATTGAACCTCTATATTGACCAGCACAAAAAAGTTGATTGACATTAGCTTACTTACTACTGATACAGCTTTATTTTTTTAACCATTCTCAAAGAAAAATTTACGTCAAACTGCCAACCTACAGAAAGCATTTAGAGGAATTCCTTAGGCCTAACTTTTGAGTTTCTCTCAACTGAGATGTCATGATTAAAGTCGGGTTGCAACCTGTCACATTTTTTTTTAAAATAGGAGAAATTACCGAAAATTTAGTTCAATAGAGATGTCTGATAAGTATTCGAGGTCCGGAGCACCGCCCTACCTAGCCCTTAGGTAGCTATGACACTGTCTACAATACTGATCACAAAACTCATTAAAATACGAAGAGTAATACCATAAATATTGCTTGTTTTTATACTCTTGAAAACTGTTGCGACAGAGTATTATAGTTTTGTTGACCTAAATGTATATGTATTACCTAAACCTAAGCGGGATAGATATAGGGTTATACAACCAACCAATAAAGTTGCAATAACCAAATTCGCCCAGCATAAGTATTACTAAAAGAGCTCCTACCGACAGTAGAAAAATGGATGAAATCGGATGGTACCCCGCTCACTCAAAATATAACGGTACTGTTAAAAACTAAGAAAAGCGCAATAAATAAAAAATTAAACACGACAGAAATATTAAATTTAACCCGCGAGATTATATGAGAGGTCTTTAATGGAACCGGGGTCAGAATTGGTGCCTGAGCAAAGAAGGTATCTAGAAGGTAAAAGCACACGACAACAAACACAATGAAGGTTCGACATCGAGAAGCTGCAATCACAACATACAGCAGAACGATTTTCTACTCGGATTGTACTCATGCTCTCTGAGAACACTCGTCAACAACTCGGTATAAGCTAACTGTGGGACGGCATTTCAAATTCCTTACGTATAGCTGCAACCGAAACCATTGGTTTTCGAAAAATGCAAAGGAACAGCTGGTACGACGAGGAGTGCCGTGTGGCAGCGAACAGAAAACAGGCTGCCTACCTCGCAACGTTACGATCGACCACAACACGTGCGGGATGGGATAGATACCGAGAGTTGAAGAGGGAAGCGAGACGCATTTGCAGACAGAAGAAGAAAGAGGCTGAAATGCGAGAGTACGAAGAGCTTGATAAGCTGGCCGACAGGGGTAATGCTCGAAAATTTTACGAAAAGATGCAGCGGCTAACTGAAGGTTTCAAGACCGTAGCATGCCCTTGTAGAACCCCAAAGGTGATCTAGGCAGCGATGCCCAGAGCATACTTAAATTATGTAGGGAACACTTCTCCAGCCTGCTGAATGGCAGTGAACGTACAACACCAGGAGAAGGCGAACCCGATTCCCCAATCGATGACGATGGAGCAGACGTTTCATTGCCCGACCATGAAGAAGTTCACCCGCCTGAAGAACAACAGCGCGGCGAAGGCCGATGGATTGCCGGCCGAGCTATTCAAACACGGCGGCGAAAAACTGATAAGGAGCATGCATCAGCTTCTTTGTAAAATATGGTCGAACGAAAGCATGCACAACGATTGGAATTTAAGTGTGCTATGCCCAATCCACAAACAGGGAGACCCCACAATCTGCGCCAACTACCGTGGGATAAGCCTCCTCAACATCGCATATAAGGTTCTTTCGAGCGTATAAGGTTCTATCGAGCGTATTGTGTGAAAGATTGAAGCCCACCTTCAAAGCTGCTTTCGACAGCACGAAAAAGAGCTGCCTTTACGTCGCGATGTCTGAATTTGGTATCCCCGCAAAACTAATACGGCTTGTGTAAACTGACGTTGAGCAACACCAACAGCTCCGTCAGGATCGGGAAGGACCTCTTCGAGTCGTTCGATACCAAACGAGGTTTCAAACAGGGCGACCCCCATCGTGCGACTTCTTCAACCTGCTGCTGGAGAAAACCAATTCGAGCGTAAGAACTGCAAACGAGAGAAGGTGCATCTTCTATAAGAGTGTACAGCTGCTGGCGTATGCCGATGATATTGATATCATCGGCCTCAACACCGCGCCGTTAGTTCTGCTTTCTCCAGGCTGGACAAGGAAGCAATGAAAATGGGTCTGGCAGTGAACGAGGGCAAGACGAAATATCTCCTGTCATCAAACAAACAGTCGTCGCACTCGCGACTTGGCTCTCACGTCACTGTTGACAGTCATAACTTTGAAGTTGTAGATAGTTTCGTATATGTGGGAACCAGCGTAAACACCACCAACAATGTCAGCCTGGAAATCCAACGCAGGATTGTTCTTGCCAACAGGTGCTACTTCGGACTGAGTAGGCAATTGAAAAGTAAAGTCCTCTCTCGACGAACAAAAGCCAAACTCTATAAGTCGCTCATAATTCCCGTCCTCCTGTATGGTGCAGAGGCTTGGACGATGACAGCAACCGATGAGTCGACGTTCCGAGTTTTCGAGAGAAAGGTTCTGCGAAATATTTATGGTCCTTTGCGCGTTGGCCACGGCGAATATCGCATTCGATGGAACGATGAGCTGTACGAGATATACGACGACATTGACATAAGTAGTTCAGCGAATTAAAAGACAGCGGCTACGCTGGCTAGGTCATGTTGTCCGGATGGACGAAAACACTCCAGCTCTGAAAGTATTCGACGCTGTACCCGCCGGGGGAAGCAGAGGAAGAGGAAGACCTCCACTCCGTTGGAAGGACCAAGTGGCGAAGGACCTGGCTTCGATTGGAATATCCAATTGGCGCCACGTAGCGAAAAGAAGAAACGACTGGCGCGCTGTTGTTAACTCGGCTATAATTGCGTAAGCGGTGTCTACGCCAATTAAGAAGAAGAAGAACAAACTAGACACTTGATATCCAGGACAAGCAATTCAGAATATGAATACTAGAGTGAAATAAGCGCCTTATTCAATGCAATTTTAGTTTTACAGATTTTAGAATAGTCTAATAACAACCATTTTTTAATCTCGAAATTTATTTTTTTGGGCTGTTACACTAGATGTGCTCTTTTTGTTTTAATCTGAAATTAAGCTAAGATAAATACTTCTAGTGTTGATAACTTGCCCACAGACTTTTTGAAACTTTTTATATATGAAGTTGTAGGATTTATTTAAGTTTTGATAGGAACTTTATTAAAATATATTAAGCAAATGTTTCGAAGAACATTTTGAAATCCGTGGAACAAAAAAATTAGGTATCAGGGCAACAGGAGAGTGGATCAGGAATAAGCGACTTCACTTATGTTGCATTGAGTGCAATGAGATAGTCGCCAAGAGTGGTGTACAGCTTCCTGCCGTTTAACTGATTAACATTGGTAGTCATGCATTGCCTATGCGATAATCTGAACAGGCGCATGATAAGAAAGATCAAAAGACGATGGAACGAACTACCTGGATGGAAGACTGTAAAAGTCATGTGCAAATCTATAGATCAGAGATACACAGATTTGCTATTGGAACTCGACAGAAGGGACACGATTAAAACATTAAAGGGATGGTGGCGACAGACGTCTGCCGCAAGGGGGCTGACAGATCGGGAAGACTGCACATCTATTATGCATTCGTCCCACATTGCCAATGTGGGAATGCTTCAAGTATTCCCTTGTGCACCTGGTGTTGTTATTTGTGTCAGTTATTAAACTATTCTAAGATCTGTAATACTAAAATTGCATTGAATAAGGCGCCTATTTCACTCTAGTATTTATATTCTGAATTGCTGTATTTACATCTAATGTTCTAAATAGAGAACAGCGCTCCCAGCTAGCGAGCAGGAAAATTGTAGCTCACCATATATGGCTTTAACGCGATAATACCATTCATATTCGTAGATCTCGTAGATACACTTTTCTGAATAAAGCGAATTGATAAATTTTAAGCTTCTTTTCAGACTGAAAATTGCACTAATTTAACAGTCTCTTACCTCACCTTATATGTAGCAAAAAGTGAGCAAGTAATATTACGACACCTCAACATTCCAACTTCCCCTAGCTCACTTCCTCTTTACTTTTGAATGCTGATTGATATATTTATTGTAGAAGCTATGAAAGCGAATGGTGACAATTCTATCTCAATCTTATATTGCGTTGCGAACACACCCGATCTCCAAGCCCTTTGTGCCAACACTCTCACGATTCTTTACAACGAACTATAAAGATCGTTTTGCACAATTTAGCATCGCATTACTCGTCAGGTCTTTGTGTTGACTGTTCATTCCTTTGTTTGTGTAACATAAAATTAGGCTAAACAATCGTTAAATCAGAAAAAATGCAGTCACAGCAGCAGCAGCAGAATAGAGCCAATAAACGACTCATATAAACAAAACAACAATAGCGATTGGTGCAATAATAATACAACAATAACAAATATGAAGTGAGCTGACAGGCAACCAGCTGGCAGGCAGTGCACCGACGCACTCGTTATGAAATGGGCGAATCGCTGTGTTCGGGGGAGCGTGTTGGCGAGGCGGACTGCAACTTGATACGCTCGTTTGTACGATTGATTTGATTTTATCGCGTTTCTCTATTTACGAGTACTCGAAAACTATTGTTGCATTTGTCATTGTTAACATTCCTATATTTATGCATGTGTGTTGTTGTTATGGTTGTTATTCTTAGGTGAGTGAATGTGTAATTTATCCATCTAAGTAGTCATGTACATAAGTAGGGAACACTATATAGGTGTCTGGTGGTGGTGTCCCATTTAACTTTTTCAATTTGGCTGCATTTCTGGCGATGATTTACTGACGACACTTAAGCTAACCATCTAATGATTAACTAAAATTATAATATCCGAAGTAAAGAAACTTCCATTTCCAACTCCAATCCAAAGCTGCGTGATTTGAAACGATAGTTCTTAATGTAATGAAGGATTTAATTAATTTGTCAAAAAAACAAAAAATAGAAATTTGACAGTTTTGGTTTATTTCTTTTTTTGTTTTCAAACTAAGTAAAATGTTGATAGTTCGTTTTATTTCTAACACGGCGCGTTCAATTTTGTCGCTATCATTCTTGGTATTTATGACACAAAACATAGAAGAATCTCCTCCGTTAGGATGCTATGGTTCTCATACAAACTGTTTATTGCAAAAAGTGTCAGCTTAAAGTAGTCAGATGTTGTTTTATTGTGAAGAATGAAACAAGGATACTTTGTTCTGTAAGGGAATTTGCCACTATTAGAAACTTCACAAAGTAATTTATAAGAATTCGAATTGTTTTTTTTACTTTTACTTCAACTAATATCTTAGAAATATGCGCTGAACATTTTAGGTGTCTACTGACCCAGTTATTCTATAATTAGCAAATAGTTTTCCTGCACTCATACACCAACGGAGCTTACTACATCTGTACAGATGGATCCAAAATGGCTAATGGTGTGGGAGCCGGAATCTATCTCAGGCGACACTTCAAGCTCCCGGAGTACTGCAGTATCTTCCAGACGGAAGTCTTCGTATTTAAGAAAGCGGCCGAGATAGGTAAATATGGTAAATAGGTCGATAGCCAGGCAGCAATTAAGGCAATGATCTTACATAGCATTGCGTCAGAAAATGTCCTTAGAAGCAGGAAAACAGTAGATGTAGCGGCTGTCGGAAAGCGGCTGCATATATATTGCATTCCAGGCCAACAGGGAGTTCCGGGAAATGAAACTGCTGATGAGATTGCCATAACTGCCATTCGTCTGGTTACCGAATAAGTACAGGAAATACCAAAGTCACTAAAAACGATATACAACGAATGCCTTAAGTACAAGCAGGATCGCCAAAATCATGTGCAAGAGCCCCTTCGGAAAACTCGCTGGCATGTTAGTCACACGGTCTCGAAAGGACTGCCGGACTACTAACTGATGGGCATACATAAGTGTTGACGATACATGCAGAAAGTCCAGGGAAGTTGACATGAGAGAGGCGCTGAAACACCTCCTATGCAGGAATATACTTTGAGTGTAAACGTTCAAATATATAGTTGCTTTTCAAAACAAAGTTTTTTGAACTAGTGCCATTGCAGCTCAAAGCCCACAAATAACTGTTATTTTTTCACGAAAATCTAGAAAAAAAAATTTTGAGACCGCCATTTTGTTAAAACTCAATCAGGGACTACATTAACTATTAATAAAACCAAACCCGATTGCGTTTAGATGAAACTCCAAAGATTAGTGATGACCTCCACAAAGCGCTTTGGCTGGAACTGAATCAACACAAACATATCTTCAAAACTCGGGCTTATTACGCTTGAACATCTCCAAACTCTGCTCCAAATCAAAAGTGAGCTCGCACGGCACCTTTTTTCCACAAAACTTTTTCATACCCACATAATCGTGAATGATACGATGTACCCGTCCTTTAGAGTGCCTGCTATCTCCAACAACTTTTCTTTACGGTCATCCAAAATTATTTTGTGATATTCGATAACAACTTCTTTTGGGCGTCCACTGCGTTCAGCGTCTTCGGCTTAAAATGAGTATGTCTAAACTTATCATACCAATCCTTGATGAAGGTACTTTTAATTTATATACCATGGTCACTGTAATTACACTGCTTTTAAGATGAAGTGAGTAGTAAGCTAACTGCTACCATCAGTGCAACTCTTTGGTCAAAGTATCAAAGTCAAGAGGGGTTGAAGGTGTTATGTGGTTGCAATGCATGTGCGACTGAAAACAAGTCAGTCGTTGGTAGAGCGACAGAGAAACTTTCTAAGCAACTAATTTGATTAAATGCGGAATAGGCGCGCTTCAAATTAACATAAACATGAACATTCGCAGAAATCTGCATAAGGGAATTATAAAATGTGAAATATGTATGTAGAAATTAAATAACAATTTCCACATACCACATAGTTGCGGCTTGTAAAATATTCATTACCATAATTCGCATAAATGTATTAATTAAACAACAACACGAACGCTCAACACCTTTTCGCCAGACACAATGCCACTTAGCTCCTCAGCCAAACGGCGGTCTTTGCAGTACAAGCAATCCAACACATCAAATGTAGCAGAACGGAGCGCCTCACCCAAGCCAGCGAGCGAAGTGCACATTTCTACACCCGTAGGTAGCTGGTCACAAGGGCGGGTGGCCGGCCACACAAGCCACGACGTCTTGACAGCCTGTCTGCGTACATGTTTGTACCTGTCAGTGCGCTATCTTACTCATTTGTTGGCAATGTGTTAATTGAACAGAGTATCAGCTTCATGTAACAACAACAAAGCAGCAAATATTCCAACAGCAAAGAAGAAAGGAAATGCAGTAATTGGTAGAAAGGTGGCAAAAGAAAGCCGGCGACCCTTCCACTCACGTTGCACAACAGCTGCCACAAGGGAGATAGGCGAGTGAGCAGGGATCAATGGATGAAAGACCCTCACACATACACACACATATATACATCTTTTGTATCCAAAAAGTAAATTTACCATCACGCGCATGCGCAATCCTATCATAATTTATGTCAAACAAATTAGATAAATGTGTAGCAGCTTCACTGCACTATTTATGGAGTTCAATTATGAATTCAACCTTATCGGCCGGGTAATTAAAGGAGAAAATCCTTTAGCTCTCACAAATGCTGTAGTGGTAATAGTGTGTTTCGAGGGTCTAAACTGGCGCCATGCCACCAAATGCCGCAGATATGCGCTCACAGCGCGCCGCCACCTGCGCTGCCGTCAACGCTGCACTGTGTAATTGACAAATTAGTCAGCTGATTGGCTCCATTTGTTGCCGCGATCGAACAACTTGATTAATCAAATGCTCTTGTCACTGCCGGTGTTTATTCCCATTAACAGTTAGCACATACGGCGCTCATTATGTAGACCGGAGAGCATTGCCAAGCTGTAGGAAGTAGCGAAGGTTAATATTTTAGCGTACTGAGCATATTTTGTAATTCTTTATTATTAACATTTTAATCGCATGCTAGAAAAATTAATCATTGTTGTTTGATTACATAATATAATAAAAGCCACAATTTAGGTGTTAAAACGGGCGTTGGAATGCTTATACATAATATGAGTTCTTTAGCATCACATGTTCTCAGAATCAATGGAAATTTCAATTAAATATATTGTTTTTAAATAACTAATTTTTACAATATAACATTAAATATCTATGGATGAAGAATAATCTGGTTAAAAATTGTTACACTAACCACAAAGGCTCAGTTTTCTTTCATTTCGCAAAGAAATACTAAAGTGTTAAAGCTCAATAGCATACAGGGTATGTGCGGAAAGTAATACGACCGATTTTCTTCCGCCGCGACTGTACTTCGGAGCGTGCGCGCACCGACTGGATTCGGTAGAAGGCGTTCCTAGCTAACGAACAAGCGGCTGGTTGTCTTCGAGCACCTGGAGAGTTAGGACAAACATTTTCGCGCAAGGTGTTTCTGTGAGTGGTGCAAGCCGAAAATGCAGCAATCGCTAGACCAGAGGTAAATTCTGTGTATAACTCGGTAAACCTGCGACAGAAACGTTTGATATGTTTAAGCAGGCTTACCCAGATATTGCTTTAGCAAGAAGTGGTACGTTTCGGTAACACCAGACCTTTTTGGAGGGCCGAGAAAAGGTCGCTGATGAAGACCGTGCTGGGAAACCTGCAACTCAGACCGTCGACTAAATATTAGATTAATTGCCCAGATGTGAAATTTATCATAATCTGTGGTTCATGACATTGTGACGGATCACTTGAACTTGCGCAAGGTGTGTGCGAAGATGGTCCCAAAAGTGCTCACTGACTTAACATGTGTGAATAACAGTAAAAAACAGGGGACGAGTTATAGATCTTTGAGTATGATCCCTGAAAAGGCCGATGGAAGGCAGGCATTTTAAGACGACAGAGGGGATCCAAGCAACATGCACCTCGGCTCTCAAGGCTATTCCGAAGAATGCCTTCTGTGACACCTTCAATGCTTGGAAATCGCACTGGCAGCGCTGCATCGATGCAGAAGGAGTCTATTTTGAAAGTTTTTAAGGAATTATACGATTAGATCAATACATTTTTTTAAATCGAGGCATCAAATGAAAGTATAAATATATTACATACATAAGAATAAATTCATAAGGTATACAATGAAGGTGCACCGTTATGTATATAAACAGTTGCACAGTTTTTTACGCAAAAAATAATGTATTACTCGAACGAGAGTGATTTGTTTTCGCTGCTGAGCCTATGACTACACGTACTATAACTACAATTTTAGTTTTGGTTAATTTTTTTCATAGGTTCATAGGTAATAGGTACTGAATTTTACTACAGATTTAATAAATTTCCGTTTTCGAAATTCTGCTTTTAGTAAAAAACTGAAAAAATTTAGAGCTTAATTGTAGAAGATGGAAAGAGGAGTATCTGTAAAATAGTCCATTTTGATCGGAGGGGCGAGAAAAAAACTTCAAGAAAACGAATATATGCTCAGACTCAATACGGTGGAGGTCCAGGCCCAAAATTTCTAAGAAAAGTTGCTGAAAACCCTGAAATTTCATCGAGGGTGTTTATCGAAATTTTTGATTTGGATGCTTTCATTAGTACAACGCAAAAAACCCACTCAGGATTTCCATTGCGAATAGGAAAAAAGACTGGAGCTTGCAAAACATTTTGGGATAAAGTCATTTGGTCTGATGAATTCAAATTCGATAAGAACCCTAGCATACTTTACGTCTGGCCGTTCGCGGCCTTGAAAGAGGCTTCATAGAAAATCTGACATGGCCTCAGTCACTGGATTTAAGTCCAATTAAACATTTGTGGTCAATTTTAGACTGCAAAATACCAAAAAGCAGCCGTACAAACTAGGAATAATTTTCCTTAGAAACAAAACGTGAATGGGACAATATTCCAATGAAAATATTAGAAAATTTGGTTCGAGGCATCCTAAAACGTCTTCATGCAGTAATTCAAAACAAAGGTTGGAAATACTAATTACTAAATTTAACCAAACGTTTTTCCTTATTTTTAAAAGAAACAATACAAATTGTTATTTAAATACCTATGTAAATGTGATATTATTTTATATATTACTAATTATCTATTCTAATAAATCGGCATGGAAATAACGTCTGCGAAAGGTATACTTTGGTTTTAATATGACAAATGAAGTTTTACTTCCAACAAGTATTAGGTTGTCACATATCTCCACCTTTTTGTCTTTTGAATTTCGCGGCTATATATAAAACGCTACAGAGCTCGTATACTATACATCTTTGAAAGGTCTTGACTTAACCTACAAAACGACGCTATGCCTGAATAGTTTGGATATTGCGTTCAACAGTTAAAGGCGTGAAAGCATGGAGTTCACTAATACCGAAATTCGCGCTATTTTAAAGTTTTCCTTCGTTAAAGGCAAATCCGCTAGAGAAACGTTCCGTGAGATTAATGGTGTTTTGGGGGATGGTACTCTACCACTTCGAACTGCGGAGGAATGGTTTAGCCAACCGGCAGAAGACCTGTGACGACGAATATCGATCAAATCATGGAAAACATCGAGTTAGACTGGCATATGGCATCCCGTGACATCGCCCAGAAGATAGGTGTTAATCACCAAACCATTTTAAACCATCTGCAGAAGGCTGGATACACAAAAAAGCTTGAGGTTTGGGTGCCGCATGATTTGACGCAAAAAAACCTTCTGGACCGAATCGACGCCTCCGATATGCTGCTGAAATGGAACGAACTCGACCCATTTTTGAAGCGATTGGTGACTGCCGACGAAAAATGGATCACATACGACAATATCGAACGAAAACGGTCGTGGTCGAGGGCCGGTGAATCGTCCTAAACAGTGGCGAAGCCGGGATTGACAGCAAGGAAGGTTTTGCCGTGTGTTTGGTGGGATTGGAAGGGAATCATCCACTATAAGCTGCTCCCATATAGCCTAACGCTTAATTCTACCATCTACTGCGAACAACTGGACCGCTTGAAGCAGGCGATCGACCAGAAGCGTCCAGAATTGGCCAACAGGAAGGGTGTAGTGTTACACCCGGACAACGGTAGACCATACACTTCGTTGGAGACTCGTCAGAATCAACGGGAGCTCCGATGGGAGGTTTTATCACATCCATCATATAGCCCGGACATAGCACCAAGTGATTATCACCTGTTCCTGTCCATGGCAAACGCGCTTGTTGGTGTAAAGTTGAACTCAAAAGAGGCTTGTGAAATGTGGCTGTCCGACTTCTTCGCAAATAAGGAGGAGGGCTTCTACGAGGCGGGTATTATGAAGTTGCCGTCTAGATGGAAACAGATTATCGAACGAATCGGCGCATATTTGAACTAAATCCGATCACTGTAGCACTTTTTATAGAGCATTGAATAAAGAGCAAAAAAGCGAAAGGGAGCAGATATTTGGCAACATTATTATATATCATACTAATTTATTCCGATATTATTGGCCAAAATGGTAGAACAATAAAAAAAGTCCGCATGAGCAGGTTGGAGCGAACTCCAAGGGCTTCTGCTCCCCGTGGTACCAGAATTAAGTCTCCGGTCAGACTTCGTAGCCGCTACTACTACCAAATTACCGAACAAATTTCGTGTTTTAATGAAGCACGATTTTTTGCTAAACAAATTGCGGAATGACCTGCTGAATATTATCTGTATTCTGAGTTGAAAGCCATATATGATATTAAGCTCCGAAGAGCTCAGTGAACGTCTGAAGATGCGGTTGTGGGCAAAAACACCAAACAATTCATAAAATAATTTAGACGAGCATAAAATGAGTTTGAGCGAGACAGACGACATCCTAAACATA
Source organism: Bactrocera tryoni (assembly GCF_016617805.1). Taxonomy (NCBI): domain Eukaryota; kingdom Metazoa; phylum Arthropoda; class Insecta; order Diptera; family Tephritidae; genus Bactrocera; species Bactrocera tryoni. Next base: position 36,371,333 of record NC_052501.1, read on the forward strand.
TCAAAGCAATGAATTGGAACTTTCATCATCTTTGATGTAAAGAAACTTAGCAACCATGAAGAATTAAATTGGCAAGACTGAGCTCTATTTTGAAGCAAAAGTGTTATCAAAAAGTTTGAAGATCATATGCAAAGGTAATGTTGTTTAATAATAACATCAAATTTTCTCAAGATATCTATTTTTGTATAATAACTGTATGTTATATTTTATAAGGTGGGTAGTTAGTTCAAATGTCGGAATTGTTTAAATTCTAAGACGTAATTCGATGATCCGCATCATCGAAGTTTCTCAGAAGAAAGCAACGGACATGTTAGCATATTTTCAGTAATAGTGAAAAGCTTCGATTTAAATTTTAAACCAAAACCTGAATATAAGAAAATCGTTAAAATTAGGACAACAAAAAAAATTGAATTACGTATATACAGACAGACAGACGGATGTGGCTAATCAACTGAGCTCATCATGTTGATTATTTACATATATATTTTATAGGCTCCCACTATTCCTTCGGGCTGTTACAAACTTCGTAACAAAATTAATATACCCTGTTCAAGGTATAAAAAGAACAAAATACCTATACAGTACGAAGCTGTAAGTTTTCAGTATCAAGACTAAAATATGTGATTAAGCTAATGGTTTGATTACTGAGTTGGTTAATTATCCGCATTTCATTATTTCATAGTACGTAGTTGATTGTACTCATTTCCAAAAATTGAATATTTCATTTACTGACCGGCAGAAAAATAAAGCGCTGACACTTCAAGCGTGAGAAAATCGACACAAACGTTATGGGTACAGACATATATTTTTAATTTTTTGGAATTCATTAATATTTTTCAAATGAAAATTTTGCATTGTGTGTTTGTGTATTTGACGTGGCGACTGCTATGTCTATTTATGTTATTATTGCAATAATAATACGCTATTTAATGTGTTTGTTGTTGTACGAGCGGAAGCGACGTCTCATCCGCAGACAAATGCGTAACATTCAGAAGCTTTGAGAGTAATATGAAACCTGTAACGGCGAGAGTGTTGGCAGATATGAAGGGCGTTCGCCGGCATTGTTTTTGTTGACGTTAATGATTTCAATTCGCAAGGGGAAAACGTCTATGCGGGTATACAGATTAAGGTGGTCAATAAATTTTTAACTAATAAAAGTATTTTAGGCAAACCGATAAAAAGTATGGCAAGGCTTAGATCTTTGGGTATAAATACTATTTACTATATATAAATTAATTATTGTGTACACTTTGTATGTGATATTATTAACTATGGTTTCCAAAAAATAACTTGTGCGATTACATATTCTATGTTACGTTCAAATCAGAACCCAACGTTTAATCAATATGCGTTTGCAAGTCATTTTACCAACAAACAATCGTAAAGACTGAACATGGTTGCTAAAAATTAAAAATTTTATTTTCAAAGCGAACATCTCTGACTCTCCATATAAAGGGTGATCCAACTAGAGCTACTTTCTTCAATAGCCCGTTTTAGACAGAGTCATGTCAAGCTGTCATGTTATGTTTGCTCAGTATTGTTAGTCATTTCATCATGGAAAGACTTACCCTGAACAACGTTTACAAATCGTTCAACTTTATTACGAAAATTGAGGTCCGTTTTGAAACCCAGCATTCATTATTGGATAATATTGGACCGATTAAACTACGTACAGCACGCACAGCACCTAGCAAATATAGCAACCGTAGCTGAGAGTGTACACGAAGACCGTGGATAGTCGGTTCGTTCGCAGCAACTCGAACTGACGTATGGAATGATTTGGTGCATTTTACGTCGAAATCTTAAATTGAAGTCGTTGAAAATACAACTTGTGTAAGAACTGAAGCCCCTCGACCTTCCTAAGCGACAACACTTCGCTCTATGGGCTCTTGAAAAGTTCCAAGAAGATCCGACGTTTTCGAGCCAAGATTTGTATCCATTGAGCTAGGGGACATGTAAACAAGCAAAATTACCGTAATTGGAATGAAGAGCAACTCAAAGTTATTCAAGGTTGGTGTGGTTTATGGGTCATTGGAATCATCGGTCATATTTCTTCAAAAATTATGCCGGTATCGAGTCATGATAACCGACTATTTGATGCCGGAAATTGAAGCTCGTGATATCGGCGACATTTGGTTTCAACAAGATGGCACCACTTCCAACACATCCCACCAATCAATAGATTTATTGACAGAACACTTCGGCGAGCAGATAACTTCATCTTGTGATATCACACTGTTAGACTTTTTCTTTTGGGGATATGTAAAATCTAAAGTCTATGCGGACAATCCCGCTTCGATTCAGGCCTTGGAGCAAAACATGATACGTGTAATACGCCAGTTACCACATTTCTCCACAGAAACTCATTCACAATATTTCTCTAGGAAGCCCTGATTTTTTCATCTTTGCTTTTCTATTAATAAGGTTTCTTTAAAGTCCGACCAATATCCATATATTAGAAAGTACTTTTAGTTAAATTTATAACAGTACGAGTACATCAGAAATGAGGTGCTTTTGGGCCAAAAAATCTTTGAGAATTTAAACTTTTACTTTCGTACCTCCCTAAAGCAAATTTTTGATATTTGAGTATGTGTATCAACACACACAACTAAAGATAACAGTAACTTGGTTGATTTCAATTGGATCATAGCGCTTTTGGTTTCGGGCGAAATTTAATTTATTGCTTCAAAGAAACGAATCAAAAGCTTAATTATTTAGATTTCGCAATAAACATATTTTATTACAGCGAATTTAAAGCAATTAAGTGGCAAAATGTTGCCTCGAGGGAAAACACGATCGCAAAATTACTTAAAGGTAATCACTTATTGCTGCAATGACTGAAAGTGTTAGATTTTTTTCTTCGAAATTCAAGGAATACATTACGAATTCTTCGCATAATGTTTACTTGTGTTACGAAAGACTTAAGCAACGAACTTGCTCTCTTTCACTTTTAAATTCACTTTCCGATTGAGTCTAATTTCTAATTACAGTAAAATCGAAATAAAAACTTTACCCCAGCAATTAATTGTATTCACACAATGTTTATTTAGTAGAGTGTGTCTGGAAATGCTTTTATTTGCCTTAAATATTGACAAAGCCTTAAAAGCCTAAGCTTATTTCAGTGCGGCAAAGTACAGCGGCGAAGCATAGGCTGAATTAGTAAATAGTTGGAAAATGAAAGTGTTGTTTTTATCACTCTTTTTAATTTGTTTAGTAAATAGTACATTTATGCTCTGTTAGCTGAGAACTGGAGAACGGAGAAGAAATTGCATTTCGACTATTGAATTCAGACAACAGATAATGTGAGAAATAAAATTGGAGGAAAAATAAGAATAACAAAAAAATAGAAAATAATATCAAAACAGGAAAGAATTTATCAAATTTTTTTTTTAATTTTTGCGCAGCAGGGTTGCAAATTTTTTTTATTTTTTTATTTATTAAAAGTGTTGATTTTGGTGTTAAAATTGGGCATTGACGGCACATTTTAAAAAGTTGTATCACATAAGTCCAAACTGGTCTGAACAGCTGCTTGTAGATAAGAATTTTGTTATATGTGGATAGGGCAGAGTTTCTACCCTTCTGAATACATATATGCTTCTGAATTTTATTTCTGATTCTTCTTTTTGACATGTGCACTCCATCTAGTTTTTTTGTCTGGGTCATGCCCAGGTATTTCGCAGTGTTGTGAAATGGTATTTGCACAACGCTTATGTACGGAAGCATACTAGATATATTGTTGTACATACATATGTGAAATCAATAAGAACTGATTTTGTTCATTTAATTTTATTCGCCATTTAGCCATCCATTAAAATATTTTACTTAAATGTTTTTGCAACCTTGCAATTGATGCAGTTTGTGTTTTGCCGGCAGACAAAACCGTACATAGTGTCATCTGCAAATGTTGTTGTAACACAATTGTCATCGTGTGGCAGATCGCACGTAGAGAGTAATCAAACTTTTTTAAAAGCTTTGGAAACGTCGAGGAAAACGACCGAGCAAACTTGTTTTCTTCAAAGGCATTTTCAATGACTCGAGTTATTCTATGTACTTGGTCAATAGTGGAGTGATTTTTTCGAAAGCCAAACTGATGCTAAGCTTTGAAAGTATTGGCAGGAGAGATATGGCCGATACAAAATAGTGTCAAGCGCTGGCTTTCCAGGTTTATTGAACATAATCACCTCTGGAGTTTTCTAGTAAATATATATGTATTATAGATTAATAGTAGCGTTTACTATGGCAGTAATTTTACTTATAACATTTTGAAGAAGCTGTTTTAGTATTTCGTCGTAATAAGTTCAAACTCAGGTGATTTTTCAGACTTCAGTTTTTTTTTACTTCTGCACATACCTCATCGCTAGTTCATTAAGGGATTTCGGTTGAAAGACACCTTCAAGGTATTCCGGAACAACATTTGCTTTCTGATCTGATCGAGAAAAGTTTTTTGTACACTTCCAAAGTGAATAAGGATTTTTTCAGATAATAGCTGAGAGTTATATTTATACTCTCGCAACAAAGTTGCTAAGGAGAGTATAATAGTTTTGTTCACATAACGGTTGTTTGTAAGTCCTAAAACTAAAAGAGTCAGATAAAGGGTTATATATACCAAAGTGATCAGGGTGACGAGTAGAGTTGAAATCCGGATGTCTGCCTGTCCGTCCATCCGTCCGTCTGTCCGTCCGTCCGTCCGTCCGTCCGTGCAAGCTGTAACTTGAGTAAAAATTGAGATATCATGTGAAGCTTGGTACACGTATTTCTTGGCTCCATAAGAAGGTTAAGTTCGAAGATGGGCAAAATCGGCCAACTGCCACGCCCACAAAATGGCGAAAACCGAAAACCTATAAAGTGTTATAACTAAGCCATAAATAAAGATATTAAAGTGAAATTTGGCACAAGGGATCGCATTAGGGAGGGGCATATTTGGGCGCAATTTTTTTGGAAAAGTGGGCGTGGCCCCGCCCCCTACTAAGTTTTTTGTACATATCTCAGGAAACACTACTATAGCTATGTCAACTCAAACTCTATATCAGTCGTTTTCTTCAGGCATTTCCATATACAGTTCAAAAATGGAAGAAATCGGATAATAACCACGCCCACCTCCCATACAAAGGTTATGTTGAAAATCACTAAAAGTGCGTTAACGGACTAACAAAAAACGTTAGAAACACTAAATTTTACGGAAGAAATGGCAGAAGGAAGCTGCACCTGAGCCTTTTCTTAAAAAGAATTGAAAATGGGCGTGGCGTCATGTACTTATGGACCAAAATACCATATCTCAGGAACTACTAAACCGATTTCAATGAAATTCAGGTATATAATATTTTCTTAACATCCTGATGACATTTACGAAATATAGGTGAAATCGGTTCACAACCACGCCTTCTTCCAATATAACGCTATTTTGAATTCCATCTGATGCCTTCTCTGTATAATATATACACATTAGGAACCAATGATGATAGCGGAATAAAACTTTACACAAATACTATATATTATACCACAATACAATTTTTGTCTAATATATTATTTTTTTCTAATAGCAGACCTTGAGCGGCGAAGTAACGATTATATTCGCATTTCGGTTAGCGTTTCTGGAAACTCCCGTCAAAGAATATTTTCAATTGTTAAATGTTTAGAATTACGGCTATTGTGAAACGGCTGAGGGGAGCCTTTACGTACATAAGATATGCGGTGGAAATTTTCTTCCACATAAAGTGGGATTCTAAAGGGACAGTGAATGCAAAGCTTTAAAACTGCCCTTGAGGTGGCTGGCCTCATAATCAAACTACTTCATGGTTATACTTGTTTGGGTACCTGGTATCGCTGAAAGCTATAAATTCGAATAGCTTGCATGAAAGAAAACTGAGAACAAGTCAAAGATTCGCCGACTTATTTCGTGCTTGCACTTGACTAGCGCGTTGGGGGCTGGTCCACTATCAACATATAATGTTGATGGTTGCGAGTCAGACCCAGACCGGAACGCAAAAAGTCCATTAAACTAGTCGCTCTTAGCAAGCTGCATTTTACAACGATTGTAGAGAGAGGTTTCAACCGCATACAATTCATAGGCAAATCTGAGGTTAAAACTTTTGACTGGGATTGAAGCAAGAACAATTTTAATTAATTACAATAACATACTGGTAGCAGCTGTTTCCAAAACTATTCTCAATTGTGAACCTTTTAAAAATTCTTATATTTATAGCGTTTCCCATCTCATTTATTTAATTACATTAAAATATAAAGAGCAAATATTTTGACCGATAATATGATAAAGGACGAAGTATATATATGTATATAGTATATATTTGGTATCATGATGCCAACTATTTATCTAAATACATACCCGAAAATAGATGAGTTTTATGTTTTAGCAGGTTATATAATCTGCAATAGTCTACAAAACTATTTGAGCGAATAAATGGACAAAGCAAATAATAATAAACAAAAACAAGGGTATCAAACGGAAATTAGTAGGGAAGTCTTCAGTAGAGTCAAATAAATAAAATGTTTAATTCACGCCCTAGGTTGGGGTAGAGCACCAAATGCCTGAAATTGACAATTCTCTGTGTATGAAAAAATTAATCGCGTTTCTCTTCTTCAGCATCTTAAGGACTTGTAACCAAATAATTCGGTCCATTCCGACTTAAACGAAGCTTGGTAGTATAGAACGTATCTTTTAAGCTTTGTTCCAAAAATTTCAATATTGTAAAATACACTAAAAACATATATTATCCAACTCGTAGCTATCCGATGTGAAAAAGAGATTTTCAAATTAGCTGTTTTAGCTGACCAAACGCCTCGAAACTTCAACAAATTGAAGAAGGGAATTTTTTTTTTACGCTTTTCTACTAATTGAATAATGGACTCTAAAATGATATTTTGAATAGCAAAAATTGAGATTGATTTTAAACTCTAGTTCGGAGTATTTTTTAACAGAAATACAAATTACCGTTGGCTTTTATAAGTAACTTTTCGATTTTCGCATCCGCTAGTGGCTTCGGTCACGGAATAAAACAGTTTGCGGGTATGCACTAACAACTTTAGACATGGCACTGGCATAAACAAAATAATTAAATATAATTTATATATTGAATTAAATAAAACATTCGAATAAATAACTGGATAACTTATGCGTCGTGTCTCGTGTCATGTCGGCGGAAACCTGTCTTCGATGCAGCAGAAAGGAACAATAAAACAAGGCCAACTAGACGACATACTTGCCACGCCGTTGGCGACGCTTTTTTGCAGAAGAATTATTTTTTGAAAAAATAAAATTTACGAAATTGAATTTTGCTATTTGAATAAGTATGACACATGCAAATGCGAGTATTGCGGTACTTATGTAATGTTTTCAGTGGCTTAGGCCAAAGGTGCAAACTCTGCAGCACACTGTTCATGACATTCGGTTAAGTGAGTGTGATATTGCACACTCAAACTGTCAATAAAATACTTTATTACAAAAATTCAAATTGGCATTATTTCTATGACAGCAACAACACATCTCGTGCGCACTTTTATGACACGAGTGATTTACGATCATGACAATTAGTGACACTACAACAACTTCCGTTCGGCGACAGCAACAACCGCTAAGCATTGTTGTCGTGCACTTGCCATGTATTGTTGTTGCTGTCTCAATCATGTACATACTGTTTGGTGAGTCGAAAATTCCAAAAGTGTGACGGATGGGTTAGAGACTAATGGAACTTCCATGTAAACACGGCTAAACTATCACGACACACGAAGCGGACCGCAGAATTACTCATGAAAATGACAAAATTAAATGTAAATATTTTCCTCATCCACACATACACACACTCACTCACAAAACAATTAGCGTTGATATTTGCAGTCATTATTAGGAATCAATGTGCTCATTTTTGTGTTCTTGAGTGTCAATACTTAAATTGGGAAATTTCAATTTCAGATCAAAATTTCGCTTGGCTTCACGTTGCTACGGTCATGGTGAATATGTAAATATATGTATAATATACTATAAGCTACTATACCCTACTAAATACTACGTGTGCTACCTCTGTACATACATCTACCCATATGTATGTATATATGTCTCTATGTATGTGGATATCAGCGTCACCTTCGACAGAATATCAACTTTTCGCGTCAGATACGGGCAAAAATAATTGGCGACTCATTAAAGTTGCATGAAATTACTGCTTCAAGCGGCTTGTTCGATTCGTCAACAATGTCGAACCGGCAGCAAATTGCCGATCACTAAATTGCACACTTCAAAAGCACTAACTTCGCAATAAAAGCACATATTTACACGTGATATTTGTGCGATCTTTTCGGCACACACATACATATGTATGTATGTACTTAAGCGTTGGTAACATCTCTATTGGTTCGACTTGAAATGAAGCGAAGAGGCAGAGTGCTCAAGTTGCAGTTGAAAGCTCGTAAGGCTCTCCGCACCATGCAAGTATTCGCGATAATATCGCGTAGAAAATTTATTTGACGCTAGTACAAATGCCGATAAGTTATGACTTTAGCAATGATTAACACACGCCACATCTTACATCTAACACACACACACACACATCGCCACCAAATGAATATTCAACAGTTGACGGTGCATGTTTGTTGAAAAGAGGTCGGTCGAAAGCTTGTTAAATCCGAGTGCCAGTTTGGAAATGTCGCGCGACACTCCTTTTTACTATAAATATGTAATAATATACAATATAATATGCAAAATCTTTAATTTATAATATTTTAGTGATTTAAGTGGTATTCAGGCGTACGCAGTTGCAATTAGTCGATTCAATTCTTTTTATTTAAACATTTATTTATTTTGCCATAAGTCTGACTGCAAGACAGCGCAGCTTGAGTGCGGTTACGCTGGCAGCTTGGCAGCTTGAGCTTAGAGACCAACGCGACCACTGAAATTGTTGATGAAGAAAATGGCCCAAAGCAGCTAATAAAAGGTGGCGTACATCTATTTGCTACACTTCAACTGCATTTACATCACTTTTTCAATACCTCAAAATGTCTTGTAATGTTACACAGATAAATGAGTATTTACTTAAATTGATTATTGTAACAACTTCTTTCTAGTTTTATAGGCCAACGGCGTAAACTAAATATAATAGATAGCCATTCGAAAGGTCATAAGCATAGCAAATTGTTTAGATGAAGACTGTGGAAGCAGTGTTGGAGGGGAAAGTGGTATAATTTGAAAACAAGTAAAAAATAAGATTACTTAGTTCCAAATTTAATAAAAAATTTTAGTTATCTAGTTTTAATTATACTGAAATAAATTAGTGATGAACACCAAACTTATTTCAATAATAGATATATCAAAAAAAATTTATTTCAAGAACCCAATAAAAACTATAAATTTTCTAAAAATAAAGTGAATAACAAATATTTTTAACTTAACAAGTTATCCTTTCCTCGATTGCTTTGTATAGTAGATACATATTTATATTGATGCCTTCATACTGCTGCTGAATTTTAGGTAGAAGTGAGCTTCGGATTTGTTGTTCCTTTTCATTGGGGGTGTTTTTTTAAGTGGCGGGTCCCAAACCCAGCGCACAACCCTATGTAGGGGATGTTTCGCCTTCTCACTTTAGCTCGCCTTCGAACGGATGTTCTTAGGCTACCCAGAGGATACTTGGTCAAAGACCGGAAGTTGTGAGCTGCTTGAACCATGTGTAAAAGAATCGTTTCTGGCCACTCCCAAGTGAATGGCGATCAGAGAACTTTCCTCACTTGCGTGAGCTTCTACACATGACTCCATCCTCCGAAGAAGAAGAGCTTCGGATTTTGCTTTAGAAACAAGCTTTCTATAATTTTAGAACTTCCCTCGTGCCAGAGGAATAAGATAAGCCTGTATAGTTCCTCTTTATTTATTGAAGAAAATTTTGCACTTTAGAAGATGGAGTGCAAATTACAAAGAAGCATGTATGTATAGTAGTCTAAAAAATAATATAAAGCTTTACCGTACGCAGTGAGGAAAATATAGAAGCCGCAACCGAAGACCGTGGACAGCCGATTCGGCGCCGTTCGCAGAAACTCGGACTGACATATGGATCGTAAATTGAAAGCGTACAAATATCGCTTTGCTCTATGGGCTCTGGAAATGTTCCAAGAAGATTCGATGTTTTTGAGCCAAATTTTGCTCAGCGATGACGCCTATTACTGGCTCAATGGGTATGTAAACAAGTAACATTGCCTTTGGGACGAAGAGCAACCTGAAGAGATTCAAGAGCTGCCATTTTATCCAGAAAACAACGGTTTGGTGTGTGACGAAACCGTCAATGGCGACATTTTTCGCGCATGACAGTTATTAATTTAGAGGGTATGCCTGTAAGTTTGGTAAGGCTTCGTAGAGAAGCAATCTATTGACAGCCTTGTAACCTAGAAACAAGTGAAATGTGGTGGTGGCATTTTCCTGAGAATTTCAAGAATTTGTCGTACTATAAATATTTCGAACTATAAATATCGGTGTGGACTCTTCCAGTTGTAATTCATACTAGGTAGCCATCCACAATTTGCTTCACTTATGCTCTTAATCGTTCTTTCAGAATAAAGAAAAGTAGTTTATAGTAGTGTGATTGCTCTATTGCTTTTCCACTGAACTTTTTATTTTGAACACAAGAAATATTATTCCGATTGCCATGTGCTGTTGAACCCCCATAAACATAATCCGTGTGCTTACACAGCTCTGCAGGTATCTCGTCTCGGCAAATATTGTTGAAGCCACGGTTTGGACTAGACAATATTATTCACACTCTGCACGCGGGAAATCAACCTTTGAAATGTGGTTTGGTAAGTGCAAACTAGGCAAAATGAGCACCGAGGGCGATGAATACAGTGGATTCTGTGTGTCCACGCGTCGGCTGTTACCTATGAAAACTACAAAAAAGTCCACAAAATAGTTTTGAATGACCCTACAGTGAAGTTGTCGATATGGCAGTTAAAGTGCCTGCCTGAATGTGAACATTATACCATTCGCGAATATTTGGGAATGAGAAAACTCTGTGCAAAGTGGGTGCCGCGAGAGCTCACTTTTGATCAAAAAACAGCGACGAGTTTATGATTCGGAGCAGTGATTGGAGATGTTCAAGCATAATAAAGTCGAACTTTTGCTTCGATATGTAACAATGGGTGAAACAAGGCCCCATCATTTCAATCCGAGGTTTAATCGACAGTTATCCGAGTGGACGGCACACGATGAATCCGTTCCAAAGCGTTGAACAGCGCAACAGTCGACTGCTAAGGTTATGACATCAATAATTTGTGATGCCCGTACTCGAGTATCCTCCAAAGGGAAAAACATTAACAGCGGCTTTTAACATGCATTGTTATTGGAGCGTTTGAAGAATAAAATCGAAAAAATTACCCCACTATTTTCTGTTTTGAGACTGGAAGAAAATTCTCACTGAAAAGAAATAGAGAGGTAAACGCAGAAACGGAAGCATATTTTGAGATGTAAGGAAATGTATTAAAAAATTATATTGAAATTCTTTTCACCGCTTTATTTAAATTAAATTGAATGATAAAATCCAATTTTTCAAAAAAAAAATATTTCTATGTCAGCCTACGAACTTTTCAGACCTCCTATTAGTGTGTTATTTCAATGATCGGAAATGAATATGTTTTCTTAAAAATAATGTTTCTTAACGCTGAATTTGAATGAAATGGGTCTAGCTCGTGCTCGTAAATAATTCCAGAGTATTGCTGGTGTTTTCATTATATTCCTAATATATTTGTATTAAATTTAACACCTTTTGTTGGGTTGATATGTACATATATTTCATTGGCTTTATTCAAATTTATTTTAATATAAATATCGCGAAAATTAACCAGAATATAGTAATGAAACTAAGTGAGTCTAAAAGTCTAGTTTTATACTATCGCAGCCTTTTTAATCATATAATGTTTTGCCCACGACTGAGGTTGCGTGAGTTCAAAATATTTGTTTATACCCGAACTTAACACTTCCTTATGGACAATGTCATGATCTGATGAGTCGGCCTTAAGAGTGTTCGAGAGAAAAGTTTTCGCGCATTGGCGGTCAATTGACATGTGCCCAAATAATAAGGTAACATTGTATTTATTTTGAAAATTCTTTATTCATTCTTCCAAATCAATTTGATCCCCTTCAAAGTAATCCCCTCCCGATGCAATGCACCTATGCCAACGGATTTTCTAATCTTCGAAACACTGGTTGTAGTCACTTTCCGGGATGGCCTTCAGTTCCGTCTTCGCTGCGGCTTGAATCTCCTCTATGGTATAAAAGCGGTGTCCCCGGAGCGGTCTTTTGAGCTTGGTGAACAGCCAGAAGTCGCACGGCGGCTGATCGGGTGAATACGGTGGTTGCAGAACGATATGGGTTGAGCTTTTGGCGAAATGATCAATGAAATTACGAGGGCACTATGGGATGGTGCGTTATCGTGGTGTAAAAACCAAGAATTGTCTTTCCACAATAGCGTTACGCAAACGACGCATAACGTTCAAATAATATTCCTTGTTGACTGTTTGACCGGTTGAAAGGAATTCATAATGCACAACACCACGATAATCGTAGAAAACAGTCAACATGACCATGATTTTTGAGCGACTTTGGCGCGATTTTTTTGGTCTCGGCTCTCTTTTGGCACCATATTCGCTCGATTGATCGGTCGTAAGCATAGGTATCGTCGTCAGTTATAATGCGTTTCATGACACCCTGGTAGTCGGAAAGCATCGTTTCACACACTTCAACGCGACGCCTTTTTCCAAAAAGTTCAATGTTTTCGGAACCAGTCGAGATTTGACGCGCTTGAGGCCCGAAACATCCTTCAAAATGGTATTGGCTGAGCCTTTCGTTATGCCAACTCATCAGCAAGGTCTCTAATTGTTAATCGACGGTTTTTCTACACCAAATCTTTGATTTGTTGAACGTGAGCTTCGTCGGTTGAGGTTGATGGTCGCCCTGGACGCTCTTCGTCTTCGACACGTTCACGGCCGGCTTGGAACTCACTATACCACTTGTAAACATTTTTTTAGACATAGCCTCATGACCAAAGGCTTTCTGCACCATCCTCAACGTATCCGCAGCAGAAAATTGATTCCATAAACAAAATTTAATGCAAATTCTTTGCTCAATAAATTTCGACATCGCAAAAAACGAAAAACTCACTTTTAGCAGCTCACAAAACGACACGTATCTCACACAATAATAAATATTTTGACATGAAATTTGACATAAATATGACTGACAGTACTACCAACCTAAAAAATATTTCTCCAAATCCTTCGACGCGCGCAGTTTGAATTCAAATGTCCCCTTATTTTTTGGGCACAGGTGAATAGTTCTAGTTCAGCGAATCAAGAGACAATGGCTGCGCTGGCTATGCCATGTTGACCGGATGGAAGGAAGATTTTCGATTCAGGACGAGCCAGTGGAAGCAGAGAAAGAGGAAGATCTCCACTCCGTCGGAACGACCAGGTGGTGAGGGACCTGGCTACACTTGGAATCTCCAATTGGCGGCAAACAGCAGAAAAGAAGTACGACTGGTGTGCTGTTGATAACTCGGCTATAATCGCGTAAGCGGGGTCTACGACGGTGTAGAAGGAGAAGCTATATTATGTATTCTATGACTTGTTAAATGAATATTTAAAAACTTATCTTTGAGTACTCCAACACAAAAGGAGAAGATAAGAAACAATCAGGGTAAGATTCTACATTTCTTACATTAAAAACAAATAAACTATCAGGGGAACGAAATTTGAAGTTGTAGTCTGACCAGATCATAATTATATATATGTAAATAGTTATGTAGGTGTAACTGCAGCGCATCATCATCCTTCGATTGTCAACATTTGAAATCTCATTAGCATTTCTACACTATTATTACCAGAGATTTAAATTCCCACTCATTTAGTTTCCCAAATCTCATTATTAACCAACCCATCAGCAGTTGTGTAGTCATTTAGCCGCTTAAACGCCCAGCTAGTAAAACGCTCAGCGCAAAAGTCGAAACGGAAAAAATTCCAACATGCCACCGCGTTACATCCCATTTCAATTAACTTGTTGATTTATAAGCGTTTCATTGAGTTTTAACACTTGCTGAGTGTTCTCGCTGCCAAGCGAGTGTGTGCGTGCGTGTGTGTGTGTGCAATGAATGAGAAGATGTTTGAAATATTAGATTTTAATCGATAATAGCTCAATTTTATGAGTATCGAATGTGCATAAAATTAAATTGGAAATTTACGGTCCATAGGCGTTTGCGGCCGCCTCCTCAGCCATTCGGCGCTACAAAGAGAACAACAAAAACTCGAAAATATTTGTTTGCTTGCGTTGGGACGGCGCATTGCTTACGCCACCAACATGACATACATATGTACAAGCAATTTAAATGTATATACCAGTTACTAAAATATTTCGCCGACAGATTAATACTTGCGTGCATACAGTGTGCGCAAATAAACATGGTACTTGGCAGATGGAGGCAGTTGCAGTCGATGCAATCGTCGAGTTGTGTGCTTTTCTAGTTATTTATGGTATGCTTGTGGTAATAAATTTCAAATATTTAAATAACGCTGAGTTTATAAAAGCTTATCACAAATGTGTAAAGCCTCAGTATTTATAATGGCGTTTCTGAAATCGCATATTAATTGGCGGCAATAAAATAGATAACACAACGATTAGTCGCAAAGTAATCCCATTTCGATAATATTTATGGAATTTCAGCTAGTTATTCTTGATTCTGAAGATCTGCGTTTATAAAGTATGCGGTTTGTGAGTTGGTGTGGGGACTACCGACAGCATACAATGTTGAAAGTCGTAATTTGCGCTTTGGACGCAGAAAGCGGAGCATGCGGCGGTGTTGTGATAGACATACAGCCTTGACTCTTCAAGACTATGTATCTTTATAAAGTGATGAAGGATATATGGCTTCAAAAATTACCCGCCTGAAAGGAAATTCTACTATAGCAACATTGAAGTCGACAATTTCAATGCTGAAGCGAACATTTTGATTTACGAGCTGCTTACTAGAAGTCTACTCGCCTTTGACATGCAAGTTTATATGGCCTTCCTGGGTCTACTAACAAATGCAAAGTAGCTCAATTTAGTTACCAGCAGCAATTTGAAACTAAACTCCATATCAGAAGTTGAGGAAATTGATCGTTTAAATAAGGCCGATTGTATCACTCACTGGTTCGGCTTTAAATAAATATGGCAACTAGGCAGACTTCAGAGATCGTCACATGCAGAGTTAACAGTGACACTAAGATCGGCTCATCAGCTCCACTTGACGTTATGCTGTGATTACTACCTATAAACTTGCTCGACATTAAGCCACTATCTTTATGATATTGAAAGATGCAAGGCTGTTAAATGTCGGACCCTTTAGCCATGCAGTTACTTTTGATACGATCATCCTTAAAGATACGAGTTCAGTATTCTTGTGACCCTCTTAAAACTACGTCTGGAATTTCTATATTGAGAACAACATATTTTACTATTTATACTGATGGTTCGTAAATGAATACGGTAATATCTACTCAAAAGATCACTCACAGACTTATTCCGGACATACATTCGTGGATAGATGGATAACATGGGGACTTGGATTTCCACCTGACCTAAATACTCAGTCATGGTTGCTTTAGAAGCTACCTATACAAATATCGTCATAACTTTTCAGGTATAAAGTGAAAAGTTATAGAAGTGAAGGAAGGACTAAGTTCGGGTGTCTCGAGACATTTTCGTGCTCTCACGCGCTGATAAAGTGATAATCGAGATTTCATTATCCGTCATTTACATATTTTTCAAATACCGTATTTTTGTAAAGTTTTATTCCGCTATCATCATTGTGGTTCCTAATGTATATACTCGTATTATACAGAGAAGGCATCAGATGGAATTCAAAATAGCGTTATATTGGAAGAAGGCGTGGTTGTGAATCGATTTCACCTATATTTCGTAGATGTCATCAGGGTGTTAAGAAAATATTATATACCGAATTTCATTGAAATCGGTTAAGTAGTTCCTGAGATATGGTTTTTGGTCCATAAGTGGGCGCGGCCACGCCTATTTTCAATTTAAAAAAAAAAAGCCTGGGTGCAGCTTCCTTCTGCAATTTCTTCCGTAAAATTTAGTGTTTCTGACGTTTTTTGTTAGTCCGTTAACGCACTTTTAGTGATTTTCAACATAACCTTTGTATGGGAAATGAGCGTGGTTATTATCCGATTTCTTCCATTTTTGAACTGTATATGGAAATGCCTGAAGAAAACGACTCTGTAGAGTTTGGTTGACATAGCTATAGTAGTTTCCGAGATATGTACAAAAACCTTAGTAAGGGCGGGGCCACGCCCACTTTTCCAAAAAAATTACGTCAAAATATGCCCCTTCCTAATGCGATCCCTTGTGCCAAATTTCACTATAATATCTTTATTTATGGCTTAGTTATGACACTTTATAGGTTTTCGTTTTCCGCCATTTTGTTGGCGTGGCAGTTGGCCGATTTTGCCCATCTCCGAACTTAACCTTCTTATGGAGCCAAGGAGTACGTGTACCAAGTTTCATCATGATATCTCAATTTTTACTCTAGTTACAGCTTGCACGGACGGACGGACGGACAGACGGACGGACGGACAGACAGACATCCGGATTTTGACTCTACTCGTCACCCTGATCACTTTGGTATATATAACCCTATATCTGACTCTTTTAGTTTTAGGACTTACAAACAACCGTTATGTGAACAAAACTATAATACTCTCCTTAGCAACATTGTTGCGAGAGTATAAAAACCACACTTGGAAATAGTCTCACGGTGGAAAAGTTGACTGCACTTATGTGCGAGTCGTCGTCTGTAAAATGGAAAACGGTCAGCGAAGTGACAGCTCTAACTATGACAAAATTGAGACATTTACAACATATTAGGCGACAGTCAATGCGCAGGAGACTTAAACGTCTTCTTCTCAACCATGAAGTAATATTTTGTCCAGTGGTCCCGTGTGAGAGACATGACATGTTAATAGGTTACGTTTTGCAGGTTAAAGTCCCGTACTCCGGGAAGGTGTTTTCTTATAGCAATTGGAGCGGTTTATCAGTAATAATGAGGCGAATATTCTCTCTCAAGACGTCATTTGTCTCGAGTTTATCTGCATAGGCAAGTGACTTTACATAATCCCAAAAGCAAAAGGTCAGTAGCGTCAAATCACACGACCTTGTAGGCTAAAGCTTCCTTCAAAATTAATTTTTCGTCTTGTTGGAACCATAGGACGTCCACATTAATATTCTCCAATTCAGGCATGAAAAGGTGATTAATCATGACAGTAAATAACATATGGTCAGATTCACTTTTGAAGAAATATGTACCAATGATTTCCTCCGCCCAAACCAAACCGTGACTTTTCCAGGATTCCCGGTATCTAAACAAATTATCATCATCGCAAATACAACAATTTTGCTTGTTGTGAAAATTGGAATGGCACTGACCAATTTCAACCAAATTTTGTGTGTGAGGTTACCCCGATCTCCTCATTCAATAGTACATTGTGATTCGCCCATCTTCAAACTTTGTATAAATAGTGTTCTCAAGGTATTTCATCTTCCGCCCACAAATTGTCGAAATCGGACTATAACTTTCTAAGGGCCCAGATGCAAAATATATGGACCTCGGTGCATGTGGCCTAACATGTGGGTCCATTTGTGAAGTTTAGTATTGAAATTCATGGAGAATACTTTTGTTGTGACAGCACATGTTTGTGTCAAAAATGGCGTCAGTAATGCGCATGATCTTAAAATACCTACCATAAATGTTTTCAAGCTTCCGGTTGACGTTCGAGCATTTCAACTGGCGACTTTAGATTTTACAAATCTCCACAGGAAAGAGTAAAATGGTGTGATATCAAAACATATTGGTGCCAAACAAATGGACTCAAAATCTATTTATTGATGCGATGCGTGGGAAGAGGCGTCGTCTTGTTGTAATCAAATGTCGCCGAGATCATGAGCTTCAATTTCACCATGAAAATATGGACCGATGATTCCACCGACCCACAAACCAGACCAAACCGTGGTTTTTCTGGATAAAATTACAGCTCATGAATGTCTTTAGGTTGTTCTTCGTCCAAATTGTGGCAATTTTGCTTGCTTACATACCAATTGAGCCAGAAATAGGCCTCATCGTTGAACAAAATTTGCTTGAAATTGTCGGATCTTCTTGGAACTTTTAAAAAGCTCATAGAGAGGAGCGATGGGATGGTCCGCCGAAGCCGCTTTAGTTCTTGCACAAGCTGTTTTTTTATGCTTTTAATTTAAGATCTACGCCCAGTCGTTCGATACGTCAGTTCGGTCAGTTATTTGACTCTCCACAGCCTTCGTGTACACTCTGAGCTACGGTTGCCACATTTTCTTCACTGCGTGCTGTATGTGGTATATTCGGTCGAATATTATCCAATAATGAATGCTGGGTCTCAAGATGGGTGATGCGAATAGTACTCCCGAAACTCATTCTTTACAGAACGTAATTTTTCGTAAGTCTTTCCATGATGAAATGTCAAACAATATTTAACAAAAATAACATGACGACTTGACACGACTCACACGTCATCTGTCAAAGAAAAAGCTATTGAAAAAAGTACCTATACTTGGATCACCCGTTATGTGTATGTATTATATCCATAAACTTGATTTAGCAACATGTGTCTATCGAGAAATCCAATGTTTAATTATCAGTAGCATAAAGTCAGCTTCTTGGCTTGTTTGAAATACAGAAGCGTTTGCGTTTTGATGCGTTCAAGATTGTTGCGTAATTAACGGGCACATTATTAGTTGTAAAATGCAACTTCATCCTGAGGCTTTGCAGATTACATTTTAGCAAAATGCATTAAGTCGCTTAAATACCGTTAACCACCTGCTTCTTACTCACTTAAAATATTGATTGGCGTCGTATCCGCCCAAATGATTTTTGCCAAATCCGCAATTGCGCACTGTACAGTGGGTCAAAATCGTAAATGTATGATATATTACTGGAAAGATTTGCCTTCCAATTTCGGCTTGTTTTGTTATATTTCAAAGTAGTTATCACCTTGTGGATTCTGTAATTAAAGTAGATACAAACTCCTTCAGTCGGTGGCCTCCTTCAGGACCACTTTGATTTAGATAATATTTTATTTAACACTAAGGAATTTAAATTCAGTAGAATGACAATATTTGAGGTACCAAAAGATATATAATATTTGTTGTGTAATTTTTCTTGGCTTCTTTGAATACATCAAGCCTTACTTTTCCTTTAGTGATTTTACACAAGACATTCTAATTTGTGGCATTGAAACTCCACTCTACAACCACCGCAACTAAAAATGAATTTCCAATTATTTCAAAAGCAATTTTTAAGAGTAAGCTCCACTGTAAGCCAGTCGATTATCCGTTTATTATCGTACTTAGGTACTACCATATAATTATTACTCGATTAATTCTTGTTTCCACTAAATAAGTAATTAAGCTGTTAATCATTTTGAGCACATAACTGACAAATGAATATAAATCTACGTTAAATATTTAGACTCTTAAGCTTTTGCAATGGTGTTTCTGAGTCGTTAGAGTGATGGTTATTACTAATGGTTACAAATATATGAAGTTATTTTAAAGCTTACACAGTACAAGTTTGACCTAAGTTCATGCCGCAAGTTTTATTCAATTCCAAACCTGATATATTTGTGTTCAGTTTAATAAAAGCAAAGCTACAGAAGAAAGAAAATAAGTTGTTTGTAGTGGCTTCTTGGCAGGCAATTACACAAATCTGACAATCTGCAAGATAGACCTGCGAGGAGGCAGAGATGTGAGTCGGACAGTTGTCATATTGAAATAATATTTTTTCTACGTCGAATTGCAGTTAGCCGCGCAAAGAAGATAGTGGCTGTATACAGCATTCAGCATTTTTTGATTTCACCGCACGATTTATTTCCCAAAAACAGTGATTGAATCACAAACCAAATCCAAAAATCCACTGATACGACCTCTTTCGCACAAAGTTAAAACAAAACAAGTAAGGAAGAACTAAGTTCGGGTGTAACCGAACATTGTATACAACAATCAAAACCAGAGAAATAGCTTAAAATGTAAAACGTCAACCAGAGGATCGGAATTTAAGCAATTTTACATATAAAGTGGTGGATTCTGAGGGGGAAATGGGGAAAAATTCTCCCCTTACAGCTAAATGACTTTTAATAATTTTACTACTCTGAAAAAATATAAAGTAACAAGAAAATCAACTATTTTCATCGCAGCCGTGTGCTAATTTGAATTTATAATTAGGATTTTTTGCCGTGTAACGTTCCGAAATCTAAGACAAAAAGCTATAAAACATTTTCGATACGTTTATACAGACACCAAAAAAAAATGGCGTCAGAACTGAAAGTTGACAAAGAAAAACAAAGAATCTGTGGCCGACAATAAAACGTGAAAGTTTCTGCGTGAGAACGTTCTGTTGAATCAACTGAGTTTGTTGCTTACGCGAAAAGTATGTACTTTGAAAACCAAAGAAATAGGAATAGAAAAATACGAGTATTCAAAGGTTTTTTGGATAATGAAAATGTCATCCGACGATTGAAGCTCAAAGGTGCGCTTGATTAGTGGCAGTGCTATTGGGGACAGAAGCAAAATTCAAAAGACAACAGGTTACCGACTACTGTATTGGAAACGTTGAAGAACTTCAATGCAGACCTATGTATACCGCATAGTTCACAGATTTCTTCGCATATTCTGCATAATTCATGTGACGAACGAATGCTCTGAACGCTCTCTCGACACTTTGCCGCAGGAAAAAGGTGGCTGAGGAGAAATATGTTTCAAAATAGATTGAAAGCCCTGGCATTGCTGTACATGCATCATGAATTTGAAGTCACTGCAGAAGAAGTTATCGAGAGATTCTTAAAGCTTGGCCCACACGATCTGACTGCAGTATTTTACATTGCAATAACGCACTTCTACGATTTGATTATATTAGATGATCGATTAGAAATTTTGTATAAAGACTACTATATTTTGTATAATAATCTTGATGTTTCAACTAAATGTTTATTTCCCCACAAAAACTGTTTATGGATCCACTACTGATATAACTCAAGCACAGACCGATATACGAGGGCTGCTATATATATTCTGGCCTAGGGCAACACTAAGTGTTGCCAGGTGCAATCTGACATTTCCATTGCAAAGTTTGACATTTTTTAGCAAATCATCACTCAGAACGTTTTGTCATTTAATCGCGAATTGTTTTATTTACAGGGAATTAAAAAATTCATCTCGGCCAAAAAATGGAACTAACTCGTGAACATTTTCGTGCGATCATTTTTCACAACTTTCGAAGTGGATTATCACGACAAGAGTGCATCGATGAACTATACTCTTTGTATGGCTATGAAGCACCATCCTATAGCACTGTGAAAAACTGGTACAACGAATTCAATCGTGGCCGATGCTTGCTCAAAGACGAATTCCGTGAAGGTCGTCCAAAACCAGCCGTTGTGCCAGAAAACATCGATGCCGTACGTGAACTGATAATGCAAGACCGTCATGTAACATACCTTCAGACAGAGGCATGCCTACGCATTTCTCCCACCAGCATACATTCGATATTGCATGAACACCTGGCCGTAAAAACGGTTTGTTCTCGTTGGATCCCGCACAATTTGACAATCGCTCAAAAAAAGGCTCGTGTGGATTGGTGTAAAGAAATGCTGAAAAAATACAATCGCGGTGCTTCAAAGGACGTTTATAAGATCGTCACAGGTGACGAATCATGGATCTATGCGTATGAGCCCGAAACAAAACAGCAATCGACAAAAACAAAAAAAATATAAAAAAAAACAAAAAAAAATTTAAAAAAAAATTTCGTTGATAAATATGCCTATTTACATTATTAGGCCAGAAATATATATAACAACCTACGTATTCGTGGTATATAGGGGTAGTATCGACCCGACTTCGTTTATTAACTATACTCATATTGCAAAAAAATTTCCCTGGGTGTCATTAAGGTACCTCACATGTAATCGCCAATCATATTATATGTAGTAAGTTCAGCTGGCGCTGTTTGTCGCCAATTGGATATTCCAAGTGTAGCCAGGTACTTCTCCACTTGGTCCTTCCCCCTACGGGTATATAATTTTATGTCTGGCATATTTAGTGATTGACTTATCGGGCTTTAAACAGTTTTTAACAGTACCCGTTATATGGGGAATGAGCGCGATTACCATTCTATTTCATCTATTTTCACACTGTCGGTAGGAGTTCTTGTAGTTTTTGCAATAGACCAAAGTGGTTGTTGTAGCTTTAGTAGCTCAGGTGATACATACATATGTAGTATGTTAAAATTATTAAAGGGCGGGGCCACACCCACTTTTTAAATTTTTTTTGTTCACAGGTGCCAGTTGCTTTCATCTTGATCATTTATATATAATATATAACTCTATAACTGTCTCGATTAGTTTCAGGTGATACGTACAACCGTTAGGTGAACAAAACTATAATATTCTGTAGTAACATGTTGCATGAGAATAAAATAATATTCTTTTGGAATCTGTTGACTGTCATCAATAAGTTTCTGAATATGTAGATTAAAATCTTCCGATCTTCAATTATTTGGAACTTAGAAGTGAGCTTTTCGAACTTTGGTGGCAGCGAATGCGTCATTAACCCTCCGATGTTCATATGGGTCTGGCCAGACCCATTCGATCTTTAAATGTATGTAGATCTTTTATTTTTAATATCTGAGGCTTCTTAGTCCATGACTTCCTAAAATGTAGTGTGCTAAACACAATAAAGTAGCAAAATTAAGATTTTTGCTATATTTGTTGTAAAAATAATAATTTTAAACTAATTTCGTTTATTAAGCTCACTTGGGTCTGTGCAGACCCATATAAGCTTCTCATGTAAATTGGTTAACCGTTAGGTGCAAACAACTAAACTGTTAGCGGAGGCAGCGGCAGAGATAATTTTTTAGTTGACATTTGACAATTGAAGTGAACACGTGTTTTTTAAGTAGTGGGAAGTGTTTTTTTTAAATAAAATGGAACAAGTAAATATGGATGAAGTTGATGTGTTGACGCGTTTGCTTCGTAAGCTAAACGCAGCAAATGTGAGTCCGGAAGAACGTCAGCGACTTCAGGCACAAATTGAAGAAATTATGGGACAGGAGTCCGATCCATTTGAAACAAGTGGCGACGTAGAAGATGATGAATATTTTCCAGATGAATATGACTTCGGTGAAGCATCAGATATAGAACAGGAAATCGAGTTAGAGGCTGTTCTGGATAAAAATCATGATGATATTGAGGATTTGTATAGAGAAGCTATCGCCCTTGAGGCTTCAACTACAATGGAATCATGCAGCACATCTATTACCCAGGGCCTTATATACAGGTCGAAAGATGGTAGAATGTGGAATTAAAATCCTCCACCACCTGGAAGGCCTCGTTGTCACAATGTTACAACTTTTACTCGTAAATGGCCACTACGAGGAGCGTCACCGAGTCATAAAGCTCTTTTCAAGCTATTGCTGTCTCCTGAAATCGTAAGTATCATTGTGCGGGAAACCAACAGAAAAGCCGTTGAAGCGTTTCGTCTATGGAATGAAAAGCATCCCAGTAATAAACAGCGTTCTTGGGTAATGACTGACGAAGACGAAATGTATGCTTTTTTGGGATGCTACTTATTGCTGGTGTGTTCCACTCGAATTCTCAGCCAGCGAAAGAATTGTGGGCCAGCTACAATATGCCAATTTATAAGGCCACTATGTCATTGAATCGGTTCAAGAGCTTAACTACTTTCATCCGTTTCGATAACAGTGGTACTCGTGCTGAGAGGTTGAAGCAAAGCAAAACTGCTGCCCTGGACGATGTATGGCTCATGCTGATGGCCAATTTAGAGAAAGCATACGCTCCGGATTGTCATGTAACCGTCGATGAACAGTTATTTCCATATCGTGGGCGCACTCGATTCACCCAATATATTCCGAGTAAGCCGGCAAAATATGGCATGAAAGTGTGGTGGATTTGTGACTCTGTTTCGAACTACCCTTTGAAAGGTATAATTTATACTGGAAAACCACCAGGTGGCCAGCGAGAAACGAATCAAGGTGAACGGGTCGTCATGAAATTGATGCAAAATTATATGGACAGTGGTAGGACTGTTTATGCTGACAATTTTTTTTTCAACATACAACTTGGCAGAAATGTGAAAATGTACCGTAAGAAAAAATAAGACCTTCATTCCGCATGAATTGCTTAACCCGAAGCGTGATGTTAAAAGCACTTTATTTTGTTATCACAATAATAATATCGGTCTGTGCTCGTATATGGCAAAGCCGAAAAAGCCAGTAATTATGTTATCCACTGCCCATTACCGTCAAAGCACCGATCCATTGAAAGGATTCAAGCCAGATCAAATTTTGGACTACAATAAATTTAAAGCGGGGGTAGATACAATGGATCAAATGTTGACTGGCTATTCGTGCAAACGCTCGACAAACCGTTGGCCACTGGCAATGTTTTATAATATGCTGGATATTGCCGATTTGGCCTCATTCATCATCTATGACGAGCTGAATCCGGCAGAGCAGAGTGATAAGAGGCGCTCATTTATCATTGAATTGGCACGGCAGCTAGTTATTCCACATATGACGAAACGGGCGACTAACCCATTAGTATAGAGGTTTGCTCATATAAGACAAGCAATGAATCTTTTCAATATCAAGGTGAGCATGAATTATATACACACCTACATATATCTCCGCGTATAAAGATATGTGTAGGCATGTATTCATATTTACTAATTTACAATAAATTATTTCGCTACTTTTAGGTACCGGAATCTTGTCCATCGACATCAGATGCAACACAGCAACAATCATATGCTCAAGTTGCTTCAAAACGGTCATCGTGCTACCGTTGTGCTGCTTCTTCTTCGAAAAAGCGACGTAAAACTCGTTATAACTGCAGCAAATGTAATCGTCCCATATGTCTTAATGAACATTCCATGCAACTATATAGTTGTAAACCCAATTGCTCTTCATAATTAATACTAATCCGTTCAAATAAATAAATAAAATTATTTTTAAAACCGTATTTCTTACATTATTTTTATGGGTCTGGGCAGACCCTTATGATGCACTTACCGCATCATAAGGCACCGAACATCGGAGGGTTAATAGTATGGAAAGCAAACTTCTTGGCTAATTCTGTCTCTAGGCACAGTATAGCTAGTCCTGCCTTGTACCGAGCACGATTTTTGATCCTTTCTAAACGAATGTTCACTACTACTTGAAACAAAAACAGTTAAAGTTCAAAATTTCTTCAAAGCAAAGCAAAGATTTGGGAAAAGTCTTTCAAAATATCGAACATTCATACGTTGTGACAAAAAAATACCCGGAAAGTATAACTAAAACTTAAAATATTTAATTATTCATCAATATGTTTTTTTTCGCCTTGAAAGAAAATTCCACGAGATGTAATATGCCAACGATTTTTGCAGTCCTCGAAAGACTTTTCATAAGCACTTTTAGGCGTGGCCTTCAGCTTCTTTAACGAATTTTGTTTTATTTCTTCGATCGACTGAAAACGTCTTCCACGGAATATTCATTGCGGTATTCATTGCGTTTGTAGCATTAAATTTGGTCACAATCGTATTCTTTTTGCAAAAAAACTCAGCTTTATCGGGACGAGTCGAGCAATAACACGTTTCATGCCCAAAATATCCAGCTAAATCATTTGAACGGAGTCCAGAGAGATGCCGAGCTGATGGTAAATTGCTCCGATTTCAAAGAACTCAAAATTGCTCATAAGTATATGGAAATTCTCTCTCGACGAATTTCTACCGTAAGTTCGCGTTTTTTAACTTCCATCAAAGTATTTATCAATCCATCCACAAGATAGACCACCTTATGTTAGACAGACAGTCAAGGGATTTGAATATTTTGGATTTCAGAATTTTTCAACGTTGTGAAGACAGTTTTGAGCCCACTTGACTTCAATCAAATTATTTACTTATATTTTCGGAAGTGAATTTGCGCTGCTTCATAAAAATTTACCGCTCATATTACTACTCTTATCGAAAATATGGCAACCCTCCAATGCTTAGCAAATTAAGGTGTCAACAGCTTTGCCGGTTTTTCGTGGGAATCTACAAAAGTGAGCAAGTGCCTTTAGCGTTAATTACAACGTTTAAATATAAATGTTCGAAGTAATCTCCTATCAAAAGCATTCTGATTTTTAACTAATCACTTAATTTTTTGTAAAATACGGTCTGGGCCAGGGATAATTTGTATATCCTCCAATACAAAGTTGCGTTAAAAAGTGAATAATCATAAATATGACATTTCATTTTCGAGCGCTTTGCTTTCAATGAAAATCATCTAATCCGCTTGGACGGTTGTTACTCTTGTTGCTGCCTTTACAGTTATAACTGTCAACACGTGCTCTCGCAGCAAACACATTATCACATTCGGATGTATGGCTGTGTGTGTGTGTATGTGCGCTTCTTGTGGGCTCAACATTTGCACGCAATAACATCGTCGCATGCCAGTTTGTATATGTATGTATATGTGTATATGTGGCTGTGTGTGTGTGTGTGTGGGCAAGTGCAAGTGCAGTGGGTAATGCAAGTGTCACTTCGCTCTTTGAGTTGTTTATGGCGGCTTAAGCCAGTGTTGGTGGTGATTAGCCACAAAATTGTTTCTAATGTGATATGCAAATGAGCAGCAACAATTACAACAGCAACAACAAAACCAACAACAAATGCAGCAGCAACAAGCAGCATTAAAAAGTAGCATCTGCAGTTGGCAGCCAAAGCCGGCGACAGCAGCAAATTGCAGCGAACATGAAAAGCATTTTCAGCATTATTGGCTAATTATTTTAAGTAACTGCAAGACAGGCAGCCAACCGCGACCAACAACAACAACAACAACAACAACAACGACAACGACGCAAAAAGCCAACACCAACACGACACAACATGTGTTTGTGCAATTTAAGACGCTGAATTATGGCTGATAGTCTCAAGATAATAAGCTGAGCAATTCTTCAGCGAGGCGCGTGTTGTGGCCTAAGTTATATCTCGTGTCTTCTGTCTTCTGTCTTTTGACTTCTGTCTCCAGTCTTCGTGCATGTGTGTGTGTGTGTGTGTGTGTGTGTATGTATGCGAGTGGCATGTTATGCGACCACAGACTGACAAAGTAGTTAAAACAAAATGAAGATTATTTAAATTAAACAACAACTTTTTTTGTTGGCGCAGCAGCTGCCGATTCGGTGATTGCTTTGACCCACATGCTAGAAATTATCAAAAAACAAACAATATTTAAAATAGTTGAAGTGGTTTCACACTCAGCTGCCGTCCAACTCCAACAATCTGATCGCCTATTAGCTGCTCTCTATTTCTGATCAATGGCATTAGTTTTATGGAAACAATACGCACACACACATCTTCTTCGTCGAAGCCGAGTTTTTGGAAGCAGCACATTTGCATATGAAACGCTTACTTATTTGAGTTTCCTTTTAAGCAAAACAAAGAAAATAAAACTAATAGTGCAAGTTAAAGGAAAGCAGAACTATAAAAGTTAAATGTATATGTAAGGTATTGATATACATATGTATAACGTAGAAAAAAGTTATTATACCCAACGGTCATATAAAAGAGATACATACATACGTATCTGGATAAATATTTTAGTTGCTCTTCATTTTGTGTATGTACATTGTGGAATTAAAAAGAGGTTGTGGAAAAGCAGCCAATTTCATTTTCCAATTTTTTTTAATCAGTTTCAAACTTTTATGATTTATTAAGAAAAAGTATTTGAATTTTCTGAGAAAATTGAAAGTAGCAAAGTAAATATTTTTGTACCATCAGAAAATATAGACTTCTATTTTTCGTGTGCTTTTGCCATTTTATGGTCGTAATAATAGTCCACCAGTGCTCACTAGTCTCGGATTGTTGAATGTTCAAGCGTCAATAGGACAAAGAACCGCTCGAAGTAAAGGATTTGGGACTGTCTCAAACCACAAGCTAGCGCTTAATATATAAAATTGTTTTCACTCAAGTACCGTAATCCTCTTGAATTTGCTGATTTTGCCTTGGAACAACTTGAGAAAGATAACGATCTCCTCCATTGAGACTATCTTTCATATGAAGAGTGCGATAAGTAAACCAAATCGTCGATTCTGGTGCTAAGAAAATCCACAAATTATTCATGAACAACCATTAAATTCATCTAAATTGACAGTTTGGTTTGGTTTTTCTTCTGCTGGAATCTTCGGTCCGTAATTATTCCGAAATAAAGCTGGTTACCCCGTTACTGTCAATGGAGTGCGCTATAGATCGATGATAACCAACTTTTTTTGGTCGCAATTGGAAGAAGTTGACCTTGACAGCATCTGGTTCCAACTGGACGGCGCTACGCTTACAGCACGTGCAACAAACGAGTTATTTATTGCGAGAAAAGTTTGGAGATGCGATTATTTCAAGAAATTGTGACATTGAATGTCCTTCAAGAAGTTGTGATTTAACATCATAGACTATTTCTCAAGGGGTTATTTGAAGTCATTGTTCTCAATCAATAAACCAGACTCTCTTCAAGCTTTAGAAGCCAATATTGAACGTGCTATACATGACATACGACTTGATTTCGTGGAAAAAGTACTCCAAAACTCGGTTCATTTAATTCGTTTCTGCAAAATAAGTCGTGGCGGCCATTTGAAAGGTGCTATAATTCGAGCTTGATTGTATCGATTAAGAGATTCACAACTTCATTGTTTTATAAATTCGAAAAATTACAGTGTGTTTGGGCCATAAGAAGGTTAATTTTAACTCAAATTTCGAGAGAGAAATTTTCTTTTTGTGAAAGATAGAAATAAAAAAATCGAGAACTTGGTTATTTTTTACACAGGTTTTTAGGTTATGTTAAAACGGTGTTCGTACAAAATTTGTAGATTCTTTTATTACCTACAAGTTTGCTCAACAACTTTTTTCCGTAGGGTTCGAAGTTTTGTCAGAAAACGAGATAAATCGTTTTACTCTTAAAAATTTTACCTAGCGCCTCCCCTTCCTCTTCTAGACCTTATATATCTTCTTCTTCTTAATTGGCGTAGACACCGCTTACGCGATTATAGCCGAGTTAACAACAGCGCGCCAGTCGTTCTTCTTTTCGCTACGTGGCGCCAGTTGGATATTCCAAGCAAAGCCAGGTCCTTCTCCACTTGGTCCTTCAAACGGAGTGGAGGTCTTCCTCTTCCTCTGCCTCCCCCGGCGGGTACAGCATCGAATACTTTCAGAGCTGGAGTGTTTTCATCCATCCGGACAACATGACCTAGCCAGCGTAGCCGCTCTTTTAATTCGCTGAACAACATATGTCAATGTCGTCGTATATCTCGTACAGCTCATCGTTCCATCGAATGCGATATTCGCCGTGGCCAATGCGCAAAGGACCATAAATCTTTCGCAGAACTTTTCTCTCGAAAACTCGTAACGTCGACTCATCGGTTGCTGTCATCGCCCAAGCCTCTGCACCATATAGCAGGATGGGAATTATGAGCGACTTATAGAGTTTAGCTTTTGTTCGTCGAGAGAGAACTTTACTTTTCAATTGCCTACTCAGTTCGAAGTAGCACCTGTTAGCAAGAGCAATCCTGCGTTTGATTTCCAGGCTGACATTGTTGGTGGTGTTAAAATTGGTTCCAAGGTAGACGAAATTATCTACAACTTCAAAGTTATGACTGTCAACAGTGACGTGAGAGCCAAGTCGCGAGTGCGACGACAGTTTGTTTGATGACAGGAGATATTTCTTTTTGCCCTCGTTCACTGCCAGACCCATTTTCTGAACTAACGGCGCGGGTGTTGAGGCCGATGATATCAATATCGTCGGCATACGCCAGCAGCTGTACACTCTTATAGAAGATGGTACCTTCTCTGTTTAGTTCTGCAGCTCGAACTATTTTCTCCAGAAGCAGGTTGAAGAAGTCGCACGATAGGGAGTCGCCTTGTCTAAAACCTCATTTGGTATCAAACGGCTCGGAGAGGTCCTTCCCGATCCTGACGGAGCTTTTTGTGTTGCTCAACGTCAGTTTACACAGGCCGTATTAGTTTTGCGGGGATACCAAATTCAGACATCGCGGCATAAAGGCAGCTCCTTTTCGTGCTGTCGAAAGCAGCTTTGAAATCGACGAAGAGGTGGTGTGTCGATTCTCCTTTCACGGGTCTTTTCCAATATTTGGCGCATGGTGAATATCTGGTCGGTTGTTGATTTTCCAGGTCTGAAGCCACACTGATAAGGTCCAATCAGTTTGTTGACAGTAGGCTTTAATCTTTCACACAATACGCTCGATAGAACCTTATATGCGATGTTGAGGAGGCTGATCCCACGGTGGTTGGCGCAGATTGTGGGGTCTCCTTTTTTATGGATTGGGCATAGCACACTTAAATTCCAATCGTTGGCCATGATTTCGTCCAACCATTTTTTTACAAAGAAGCTGATGCATGCTCTCTATTAGTTTTTCGCCGCCGTGTTTGAATAGCTCGGCCGGCAGTCCGTCGGCCTCTGCCGCTTTGTTGTTCTTGAGGCGGGCAATTGCTATTCGAACTTCTTCATGGTCGGGTAATGGAACGTCTGCTCCATCGTCATCGATTGGGGAATCGGGTTCTCCTTCTCCTGGTGTTGTGCGTTCACTGCCATTTAGCAGGCTGGAGAAGTGTTCCCTCCATAATTTAAGTATGCTCTGGGCATCAGTGATTAGATCACCTTTGGGGTTCTACAAGGGTATGCTCCGGTCTTGAAACCTTCAGTTAGCCGCCGCATCTTTTCGTAGAATTTTCGAGCATTATCAAGATTTCGGTCTTAAATTGTTTATAAAAAAATTGGTTTTAATAAAAATTGTGTAATTTATCCAATGATTCTTCTACTCCCACCCAACCAACATTAGCGGTGCTATTCGCTTACCCTTTGGAATTCTTCGAATCATGAAAGTCAAGAACCGCTGAAAGCATGATGTTTCAGTCTCAGTCTGGCAAGATCTGAACGATGGATGAGACAGTGCCTTGATGTTTCTATCTCTCCTCATACAGGATGATTTGCATCCGACAAGTAGAATTACGTTCAAAAGCCATATTTTTTTAAATACTACTTACTTTACAGAGAATGGTTTATCCCATAATCCCATTGGAAAACACATAAGGCCAAACCATTTTTTTTTTTAACGGACTCTGGCTTACTTGGTGCGGCTCGTTGTGTTCTAAATTCAGTGAAAATATTCCCGTTGAAAGCAAAGGAGATCAAGTTTGTTCCTAAGGTTTGAGGGACTAAAGTAAGTCAAAGAAATTTCTGTCGTTTTATGCTTATTTCTGTAAAATCCAATGATTCGTAGCACTAGCAGGTAGCAGATTTTTATTTTTCAAAATTCGATAAAAAATATGATATGTGGTAAATATTTCATAATTTTTAGACTTAGCTCATAACTTTTGCAATTCTTCTAATATTTCCAATTAACTAACTATGTAAATCTAAGCTTATGAAAAGAGATTAATAAACGAATGTTATCATGTTGCAATGAGCATCGTATAAGTCACAAGGAAATTACCGGCAGTTTTTCTATTAATACTTATGTATAAGAACTATATCTAGGCAATTTTTTAACATAATGTAGGAAAATAGTCAATTTTCTATCGTAGAGTTCATGCTAGAATAATTAAAGTTTTTTGTAAACTATAGAGTATATAGAGAAAAGAAAAAGATATTTACTTAAAAATGTACTAAACATGTGCCTCCTTGGTTTTGTACATTGCTTTCATATTATTCTTGGTCCATGCTCTTATACTCCAAATTAAACGAGTATTCTTTCTTCTAAATTGTTTTGACAATAACATGTGTTAATGGTGAATACTAAATTAGCTGTGTTCGATTCGCGGATCGCTACTCCCTAGCGAATCGAAAAACTATGCAAGAAGCGGTCAGCAACCCTTCGCAAAAATGTTTTCTGACGCATGCGAAATATGTAGTGTTATTCTTTTTTCACATACGTTTAAGAGCGGTTGAGGGACAAAAAATTCAATATCTTTGAAATGGTATGAATGAACAAAAAAATATTTTCCGCGTTGTGTCACATACTTTTCAAATTTTTTAGTGTGAAAAAAAATTAAAAATTTCAATTGTTTAACAAAAAAATATGTAAAATATTATTATTTAAACAAAAGGACTTTAAAAAATATTTATAAATAATATAGCACGAACCTTCAACTTCACAAAATTTCATCGATTTATCTCCAGTAGTTTATAAGAAAATAATTTTACAATTTTATCATGCTTGAAATTTCAACCTGCAATAACAAACTTTAACAAAAAAAAAGAGTTTTGACGAAATATTTATATCACGGAGCATGCATCTGGTCCTCTTCCCAATGAACTGCTATTTTTCAAAATAGGAGATTTTTCGAAATTTTCATGGACCACTTGACGTGGTTTGACCCACAATTAACCATTCCAAACTTCGAGAAAATATCTCAAATAAAATAATAATTTGTATGGCAGCTATATGCTATAGTGGTCCGATGTGCATGGTTCCGACATATGAGCAGCTTCTAGAGGAAAAAGGACGTGCCCCAAACTTCGAAAAAAATGGAAATGAAATGAATGTCACGCTGATCATTTAATTATATACTTTATAGGGTCGCCCATGTTGCCTACCAGGTGATACAAACTTCATGACGAACTCATATACCATGTTCAGGGTGAAAAAATCTAAAATATGCAAACCAAAACCTGGTGCATTGAAAATTTGTTTACAAGAGAGCAGTTGACCCAACTTCATCTTCAAGGTTGATGACGGCAATATTCTCGGTAGAGAGCTGAGTCGGTTGGTAGAGATTAAGTGGACGGGGGCAATATAATTATCCAAAGAAGTTCACTCAAACGAAATATTTTCCATTGTAACTATTCCACAGCATCCCCATCATTTGGTCACATTTATGTAGCTATGTATGTAGTCGTACGTTAGTCTGCAGCCAACTTAATTATTTACAACATGCAAACAACAGTTAGATGACAATACTGGGTTTCCTATATAACTTGTGTGTGAGCATAAAAATATCGGTAACCTGCTACATGTGACTGAATAAATTTTGGAAAAGACAAAGCTACACTAAACTACAAACAAGTGTCAGGCATTGGGTATAAAAACACAGCTAATCGCAAGAAGCTCCATAAATTAAATCACAAATAACAATGGCTGTGTAAAAGAAAGTCGTCACCAATTAAGCTCGTAAATCTGACTGACCAAAAAAGAAATAAAATTCAAAATTAAAATGGGCGATTATTTTTAGAAGACAAGGAAAACAATAACAAACGAAAATAAAGCACACCAAAAATAGTAGACTAAGAAAAGCTGTGAGAAAACAACAATAAACCGCGAAAGCCCATAACTGGTCAGCTGCTAGAGAACTGGTAGACGCCTGAGCAGCGCCCCCACAAAACTGGTTGGATTTCGTCACACGCGCGACGCGTCAGTGAAGATGTCGCACAACGGGCATGAGCGCCCCCGAAATATCATTAGCTCCGCCGCATATAATCGCAGAGGCATAAATATTCATAACCAGACATCTGCGCAGATCAATAGCCGGCGCTTTGTGAGCCAATTTGTCATCTGGCTACTTAAGCCGCTTAAAAGCGGCTATGTGCGCCTGCAAACGCGCCTCGGGAACCCACGCACGAGCAGCCGAACTAGCGGCCAATAAGTCATATAAAAGTGGTTAATATCTTTGGTAAATAGTATTAACCAAATTGATCATAAAATTGTGAAGCTATGAGCCTCTGTGTGTGTGTTTAGGTAACAAAGTTAGCGGCTAACAGCTTTATTCGCAGCTTTATCAGCACACGTGTGCATGTGTGCTTGTGCGTGTTTGCATTTGACGACTCCCCACGGGTTATGAATGTGGTATCAACTGCAGTTTAATTGCCGCTTTTCAATGCAAGGCGTTGTTGCTGTTGTTGCTTGCAAATGTTTTGATCATTGCCTGCTGTCCACTGCAACAACAACGCGTTCGAACGCTCAGCGAAGCCGGAATGATCACAAATCACACAGACATCGCATGCTGCATGCGATATCACATCACCACCTCGACCTCGGTTGTTAGCGCGCTTTTTTACGTTCTACATGTGTATGTGTGTGTGTGTGTGTGTGTATGTGATAGATTTGTATTTGTGTTATCATTATTCATTCTCAGTTTCCTTTTCGCCAGTAATTTGTCTGCCATTGTGTTCTGCCATTCAATCGGAGCTACGGTGATTAAGGAGTTCAGAGATCAAACAGAAGCAGCTTAGCCCCAATCAGGCATAGAGAACAACGTAAGCTTAACAATCAATTACAGTAAGTTGTGGTATTTGTGGTTGGAGATCTCTATTCTCAACAAAGCAAATAATATGTAATTTTTAAGCGCATATTCTACATACATACATACATACATACATAATACATTACCATATGCTGATTTGTATTTAAGCCTTTTACTGCCGGTTCAACATTAGCTTCCAAACTTTTTTCTGAATCCACCAGTAAAGAATTTCATACAAAATCACATTGGCATATTGGCAATTATATCCTTGTTAGCAATTTAATTTCAACTTATTCTTCTTATTTCTTTTGAGCGATTCGTTGGCTGCAACAGGTTCGATGCAGTTCGATGTTCGTTGTGCTGGTTCGTTGTGCTGGTTCGACGCGATTCCTTTTGTTGGCTGCCATTTGAGAGCAACAGTTTCACACCATTTCAGTTGCAAAAGGATCTTGATCATTGAAAATGAAGGAAGTAGAAGTGAAATTCGTCCTAATGTCCCCTGACATCTGTTATGTAAATCACTTTTTAAAGATATTTCATTTCATATTGAAGTCAGTTACTGGGATTCTGAAATTTTTTCAGGATTATTATTAAACTGCAAATATTAACTCAATTCCTTTCCATGCCTTCTTCAAGTGTTGCTGTTTGTCAATTTAGTCGCCAATTCCCATTTCGTGTTTAGTTTCTGTATTGTCCTCATTAGTTTTATTGATT
This sequence comes from Bactrocera tryoni, assembly GCF_016617805.1. Lineage (NCBI taxonomy): Eukaryota > Metazoa > Arthropoda > Insecta > Diptera > Tephritidae > Bactrocera > Bactrocera tryoni. The sequence continues at coordinate 36,406,380 of NC_052501.1, forward strand.
TCTTGTTTCAATTGCATCTGAATAGCTGATGTACCTCTAACAATATTAAATTCTGTTTCTATCAGTGTTTGAAAATATGACTCAACCAGATCCTTTATCTATAGTTTTACTTATTTCCGTTTGTAGTGAAGGATAAGGTTACATTATGTTAAGAGACTGATCTTTCTTACAAGAATCATGGATGATCCCACTTGGACACAGAAGGAATGTCGATCCTTTGTAAGGCTCACGTCTTCAGCGATGCCATCGAAGTTACAGAGGATTTCAGATTGACAGTTTTTGGAACCCTCATGTACCAAGCTTGTCTGAGTTTAATTGCACAGTCCAACGTTAAAATGCTCGGAAACGAATACACCTCAAATTTTACTTTTCATAGACATTTGAAAAAAGTTGCGAATTTTCCCCTATTTGTGTAACTTTTTTTGCTTAAATCGAAATTTTGAGAATTTTTGACCGATAATATATGATCTCATGTCCCCCTATAAATTGCAAGTCATTCGGTCCGACCATTTATGAGATGCGATGGAGGAGGGTTTGAAAAAAACAGTTGTAAGAAAAACAAGTTTAAAGTTCGCTGAATCAACAGCCGAACCGAGCTCCTTCTTCTAACTGCTGTAGCTTTGAAAAGACTACGAATTTTAAGAAACCACTTAGCAGCTGTTTTGTGGACATGTTGAGAAAATAATTTATGAAAAAAATAATCGATTTTTGATCCTATCACTTCGATGACCCCATTAAGGTCTCTCTAAAGATCTTATAGCGTGTTTCGTGCTTTCACCTAGTTTCAAACCATTATTCATTCGAGGGTGGAAAATTATCCAGTGGCACCTTTAAAGCACAACCATTACTTTACTCCATTTTTAAAGGAGATCGTATAAATCGACAGTATATAATTAGAATGTTGAAATTCCATTATAATGATTAGATCGAAGTCGGCTATGGAATTGTAGGAATTTGCAGGAAACTCTAAATAGAGAGTTTTTATACACTGAACATGGTGGATTAAGATCGCCACGAAGTTCGCAACGCACCCAAGAAAACGTCAGAGACCCTACTAAATATATATATATTAGAGTGATTCAAAGGAATTTTTTTTTTTTTTTCGTTTCGTACTTGGAAAAATAGGTTCTTAGACACCTCTAAGAAAGTCTCTCCAAACATGAGTTTTTAATTGTAACGGGAAGGTCCTCCTACATACAGTTTTCTATTTTTTGTTATAATCAGATTGAAAAATTTATATTTCGCTTCCAACTACTTGAAAAAATATTTTGTTTCTTAGATTTTGTGGGAAATTGAATGCTCTACAAAAAAGGTCTACTATGATTTTTTCGTAAACCCAACCGTTTAAAAGATATTAACGGTTGAAGTTTGATTATTTTTGGGACAATTTTTTATTTCTTATGCATTTTATAACTCAATGAAAAAAAATCATTATGAATAAGGTTTTTGTGGTTGAGAGGCTTTCTTAGAGGTGTCTAGGAACCTATTTTTCAGAGTACCAAACGAAAAAAAAAAATTTTTGTTTTTGATCCACCCTAATATGCATTGATCTATGACGATGAATATCTCGTAAGCGCTTAACTTAATCGAAAAATCATATGAGACCATTTTTATAGAGCAGTAAATTTCCTACAAAATTATGAGTTTCATCATTCATAATAATTTTTTTCATTGAGTTATAAAATTCATAAGAAATAATTTTCCCAAAAATAATCAAATTTTAACTGTTAATATCTTTTAAACGTTTGGGTTTACGAAAAAATCATAGTAGACCTTTTTTGTGGAGCATTCAATTTCCCACAAAATCTAAGAAACAAAATATTTTTTCAAGTAGTTGGAAGCGAGATATAATTTTTTCTATCTGATAATAAGAAAAAATAGAAAACTCTATGTAGGAGGACCTTCCCGTTACAATTAATAACTCATGTTTGGAGAGGCTTTCTTAGAGGTGTCTAGGAATCTATTTTTATATACACAAACTAGTCCCTTCGTTTTGAGATATCGAGATTTTTTTCATGAAGCTTCCTAATTGTCGGAAACGCCAATATCGGACCCCTTTGGCATATATTTGTTAAACAAACTGAACAATCGGAATCAATTCCATGTTTGGAAAGCTTTTGTATTTGGCGCGCTAACTTCACGAAATTGTTCCGATCGGATCACTATAACATTAAGCTGCCAAACAAACTGACCGATCAAATCAATTTCTTTAAGGGAGAAAATGCTTTTACTTGTTCTTCATACATTTCCAGAATATGGGGCAACAACGGACAAAATACTAGCTGTAAGATGGCTTCAGTCTGGCAGAAGGGTGCACCGATTGAGCGATATCAGTTCATAAATTTAACAGAAATAGGTAGACAGGCATGACTCCCATTAAATGATAAGATTTTATTCAAATTGGCATTATCGTTAGGAAAGGTTTTTTGTTATCGAAGAAAGCTTTCAACACATAAATAAGATAATTTTCATAACTATTTACATGGCTTTCGCGCCGACTATAATTATCCTCCATTTACACTATCCCTTATGAATACGTACATTTTTAAACCAATGAAATGCACCATCATTTTCCTTGACTTAATTCCGAGTATTTCCGTTTTGGTGCCTGGAATGATGAAGCAAATCAACGAGTCAGTAACACTTACTCATCACTTAATTAATAAAAAAAAAAACAACAACCATAGCCAATTAGAATCCATTCAGAATCCGCGCTTGACTCAAACACGCCAGCAACTATCGCAAACTAAGCGCGCAATCGCTTCTCCACTGCCAACAACCGCACACACCTGCTTACACTCATGCGCATAGAGCGCTCACAGGTGAGTTCGTGCGCTGCGCATGACTCGAACTTGAACTCTAAGCGCGCGTTCGAGCCCAAGTTGCACGCAAACACACACGCACAGCCGCCAAGCGAACCAACTAGACGACTGATCCGGCCATAGCGTTTGCCTGCTGACCAAAACATTCGATCCCAGTTGCCAGTTCCCGCACGACATTCGAACTGTTTAGAGGTGTTTCTGAACTGTCTTTCGGCAAACTAGTCGTGTGCTTGTAGACGCGGCTGATTCGCATTCATCGAACGCGCGAACGTTGAATAGAGTCTACCGTTCTTCTGTGTGTCTCACGTAAATAACTTCATGATGAGCTTCAACGGCATTTGACGGTTGAATTTTGTTAGTGATACAACTACTGTTTTATTGTTGCTACTGTTATTTTGTGAATGAGTGTGTGTGTGGCATCCCGCTGGTGCGAAGTCCTTAAAAAGGTTTTTAATTGTGCGAGGCGTGCAGTGCGTGACAATTTTATCACATTTTGCGCAGCACTTAGGTGGTGGTAGATGGTGCTCGTCGGCGGCTCAAACTGTTTTATGAGGCTGAAGAGTTGACCCGCGGTGGCGTCAAAGCCGCCAAACAGCAGCGCAATCGCTTTTCGGCGATTAAACACTAAGCGTTCGCCGCAGCTTCAGCAGCCAAATACTCGTACACATGATGACCGTGCTACCGCGTCAGCTTAAAAATGTGATTGGATAATTTATCTCGGCACATTAGCATATTTTGGTAGTAAGCTGTTTTCACCTGCTGTGCATTTGATGGGTTTGCATCAATTCTCGCGCTGCCGCCGCCGACGGCTTGACGAACACGCCATGGGTGAGCTGGCGCACCGCTTAGTAGGAGCTTGTATCAAGAAGAGGCAAAAGCCAAAACAAAAATAATAAAAACGCGCTGTGAACGCGCGGAATATGAATAAAATGGGAAACGTAGCAAATATAACATAATAAATAAATTAAATAAATCAACGCATTAAAACGAGATGCATGTGTTTGTATGTATGTACGGGCTGCTGGAGAACAACGCGCCGAACGGATGAGTCGCGATGAGCTCAGTTAGAAACCGCAGCGATCGCTGGCCAGCAATAAATGGCCTGAACTGGTTGCTGGTAGCCGCGCTGAGGGGCCACAGTAAAGCAGCAACTCTTTTTTATTATTTTATGATGAGTTATGTTTGCTTTGTTGTTGCTGACGAAGCGTGAACGCGATTTTGAAGCAGTGAAATGAAATAAATAACCAAATAAAGAGGCACGCCAAATGAGCGCACAACTGCCGAGATCGCGATTGCCAGCGAGCCGAAATGGAGATGAGACGCGCCATAATGTGGTTCGCTGCCACCCAACAGAAGGCTTAAAAACATTCACAACCCATATAGGCTCGCAGCTGTTCGCTGGGTGTGCTGAACATCACTCAGCGCGCTGCTGAAAAATAGACCAAATGATTTATGCTAATCCGCGGCGCACAAAGCGTTTGCATGATGCTCAGCGGGCCGTCGCGTCGATTCACTGTAGCGCGCTGCAACAACAACTCGTCACATTCATATGCAGATGGCCGAGTGTTCGGGACTGTTTGGTCGCATTCACTTGCCTGCTTGTCTGCACAGCCTCAATCTTAGTTAGCATAATGACTTAATAACTTTATGCATAGTTGGCCCCACTCGAATTGACACATATACCTTGCGGCCAGTTTGTGGCATGCCACATGATTTGTGAAACGTTGTTGGCCAATGTAAGCGAGTTGCGTGCTCGGCCGTGCGGGCTACTCCCAAATTAACGTGTGAATTCGTAACAGCATTTGCATAACGAACGAAACGTCCACTCCACGTACATACAAACATACACATATGTATAAAATATATAATATGACATATCTGCAATGAGGTTTTCGCAAAAAACTGACTTGAAGCTTTGGCTTTGATTTATACAGTCAAAGAATACAATTGTATGACATGATGTAGGCAATTAAATTCAGATTTCAGATTTTTACGGCCGCTTGATATACACAAGATCCATGTGGCTAATAACACCGATTAAGAAATTAAGAACATGTTATTACCGTTAAATTTAATGGCAGCAATAAACCGAAAAAACAACTTCTTGTGAATCGAATTGTCATTATTTTAAAAAACAACTTTGGTACCCTTAACAAATGCAAAATATTCCTTACAATAACTTATTTTTGGTCGGTCAGTTCCATGCCGAATTCGGTAGAGATATCGCGCCTAGTGAAAAGTTTTACATACAAATGCTTACGCGCTGAAATAGTAACATTGAAGTATGCGTGAAATGAAAGGAAAAATTAGTTTAGTTTTCGGACTTCATCGAGGTTATGTAAAAATCAAAGAACAAAGTGTTGTGGAGCATAGGCAAGTGTAAAATACAACAATAAACATAATGTGTTGCTAATGTTTAAAGAAAATTTTATGTGAGTTGAGTGTTCTATTGACACTCGCTTACGAAAAACCATATGAAAGAAAAAAATAAAAATAAAATGTGCTTACGATATTAATAGTGTTGACTTATGAAGAAATAAGATATTAATAATATTGCAATCAAATACGAAACTTAATATTTTTGCTTTTAACTGACTGAGCTTAAACTCCGTCACTGTGAAGTTATTAGCGTTGGTTAATGCAATGGCTATTTAAAGAATATCTTGGCTCTTACAAAATCTATAAATTAGAATATAACATGTCCATAAAGAAACTGTTTCATAAAGAGTTAGATGCTTCAAAATGAATTAACAGTCCCATTTCGTTTTTTTAGCCTACTATCATATCTTAAGCAAAATGCGTAGTACTCAACAGTTTTCTTAAGAAATATCCTCTTAATTTAAAACCTTTTGACCAGGTTTGATCTCCTTGAGCTTCCACACAACCCAAAAAACCAAAAACCGATTAAAGAAGGTGCATTCCAAAGTAAACAGAACTTAAAAAAAAAAACAAGAGAAAACGTTAACTCCGGCTGCACCGAAGGACAGGTGCATTTCTTTTAGTAACTATGTGTTCAGTTTGTATGGTAGCTATATGATATAGTTAACCGATCTGCACAATTCCTTCGGAGATTACATAGTTGCCTTCGAAAATAATCTATACCAAATTTGGTGAAGATACATTGTCAAATGTGAAAGTTTTCCATAAAAGAACTTGATTTCGATCGTTTAGTTTGTATGGCAGCTATATGTTATAGTGTTCCGATATCGACAAATGAGCAGCTTCTTGAAGAGAAAATGACGTTTGCAAAATTTCAAAATCTTAAAAATTGAGGGACTAGTTCGTATAGTGTTTTAACTCGTTGGCCGGTATGACCGACAGTATGCCGGTGCAAGCCTTTTAAATGGCCTCTACGTCTGCATATCGGTTTCCTTTAATGGGCAAATGCATTTTTCCGGAAAGGAAAAATTCGCATGGTGCCATATCAGGTGAATACAGGGAGTGGTTTGGTTAAAATGTGATTTTTGATCAAATAACCGGTCACAAGCGTCGATCGATGAGACGGCGCATTATTGTGCAGCAAACGCCAATTTTCATCTTCGCGATATTCGGGCCGAACACGTTGAGTACCAATACCAAACGATAAATAATAAAATAAATACCATACCAATACCAAACGATAAATAAATGCGATAAATCGATGTTTTAAAGATGTTCAACTCTATTTCCATGAATTTCAATGATAATTTCGGCTGATTTTTGATGAATTCACGCACAGTTTCGATGGAATTTCCAGTGATCACGGATTTTGATTGGCCCACATGTTGATGGTCATTTATGTCCTCACGACCACTTTGAAAACGTTAAACCACTCGTGCACTCAGCTACGGGATAGGCAATCAGCGCCATAAACTTTTTTCATCAATTAAAATGTTTCGGTAAAAGTTTTACCAATTTTAAAACAAAATTTAGTTTTGGCTCTTTGTTCGAAGCTCATTTTCGCACCGATAATACAAACATACTGACACTTAAAACGCAATAACTTCACTTCCAATCAAAGAAATGCCATGAAATTCCCACTGGAAAATTGATAAAGATAGCAGATTCTACCACACCAGTCGACATATAGTTCGCGCCACGAGGAGGCGCTAGATTCAAAAAGTCATGTTTACTTTGGAATCCACCTTGTAGAATGCATTGAAGGACGAAATGGTAACGATAACACATGGTTAGATACTTTTTGCTTGACTTCTGATATACTACATTGTGACAAAAGTACCCGGAAATTGTAAATAAAACGCGAAATATATAATTATTCATCAACGATTTTTCCAGTCTTCCACAATTCCGGCCGTTATTAATGGATGATCTCACGCAAACGTCTGTCCCTCCGGAACCAAATTCGTGATGCAAAGAAACAATGAATATCGAAAAAAGAAATGATCATCGCCTAGATTTTTGAGCGGCTTTGGCGTGTTTTTTTTTGGTTTCGGCTCGTTTTCTCTCCTCCATTCCGATGATTATTGACTTGTCAAAATCATAAACCCATGTCTCATCAGCAGTTATAACGCTCTCCATGAATGTGGAATCGGAATTTGCACGATCATCAATGATTAAAAAGATCTGTTTACGGTAGTCTTTTTGAAAAAAATTCAGCTTTACTGGGACGAGTCGAGCAAGAACGCGTTTCATACCCAATATATCTTCTACCATCATTCGAACGGAGCTCTCTTGCCATCTCTCTAATTCTTGCATGACGATTTTCAAGTAGCATATTTTAATATTTTCATCATTTGAAAATTAATGTTTATGTTAATTTTTTTTTTCTTACAGTAAAACTCGCTTAAATGCCTCAGCTAAAATTTCAGCTTTTTGAGATATTTTAAGCGCGTTTGGTGCTCAAAAGAGTCCACTTAAGTCCTTCAAAGCAAGTACTAAGCCCAAAAATTTTGGTTATTTAAGCGTTCTCGGTACATAAGCTGGCGTACTTAAGTGGGTTTCACTGTAGTCGAATTGATACAAAAACGACTGAAAGGTCAAGCTTAAAGCTGTCACCTTATATGGTGAAAAACATTTTAGCCCCTTATCTTTCAGCCCTCTATTATGAGCTGACTTGGAACATCTTTATAATCTTCAGGCAATGCTTTAATGAAGACTTTTGACGGTTTGCTATTTTGAATTACTTCTAAAAACTTTGAAACTTTGTAGCGCTCCAAGAAAGGGAAGTAGGATTATGAACTTTTTAGAATTTCTATTGTGTTTTCTTTTATTCTCTCAAGATTGACTGGATATTAATTCAAAATTGGAAAATAAATTTATGTTGGAATATGAATCAAGATTTTATACTAATGCTATTAATTTCTAAAAGTACAAAGGAGTGAAGAAGTGAGGAGTTTACAAGAGTACTTTTCGAATCGAATAATTACTATTGAGAAAGTAAAAACCCCGCATATTCTATCACCGTGGAAGTTCACAATAGAGGTCAAATATTTCGAATGCATCTTAAATCATCCCCTCCTTCCATTCATGACGTCACGCACCAATGTTTTTGTGTTAAACGCACTCCAAAATCGGCCCGAAATTATCGTAATCTATACTTTAATAATTTTGTGCTGTAATTACTCTAGTCGTTCAATTCTATATAAATTTCTCTTACATAAAGGCCATCCTTAGACTTTTTAATAAGATTTATCTGAAGACCTGCATTACTAAAACAGAAGCCATTTCCACGAAGTTTGTAACACCCGGAAACCAACGTCGGAAACCCCTGGAAGGATATGTATGTATAAACGAACAGCGTGACGAGTTGAGTCGATTTAGCCAGGTTTACACTCCCTTTCTTTCGAAGATGCTGCTCGGTGTTCGAAATCGCCGACACCGCACAACTATACCATATTTAAGTCCTTGTATGGAAACCCTTTTTAATTATCGATATATCTTCACGACATTTGGCTTTGATTGTTAACTAAGGCATTGGTGTAAAATCTACGAATAAATCTGAATCACTATAGCATATATCTGTCATACAAACTGAACAATCGGAAAAATTAAGTGCTTGTATGGAAAACTTTTACAATTGTTGAGATATCTTCACAAAATTTGGCAAGAGTTGCTAACCAAGTAAACGACTGACAGGCCTACATATATCTGTGATGGGTATCAAAGCTGCTTGCTTTTCTGTTATGCTTTTGAAAGATTTTTTAGTTATCATGACATGACAGATTTTATATGGTTTTTAATAAAATATTTTTTTTTTTTTTTGGAAAAATTTAGAAGTAGCTTGAGATCGTAAGCCAAGTGCGGGTGTGCTTCTTCGGAAATTTAAAATTATAAATATTTATGCGTAATGTTGTAAAACGAAAAATAGCAATAATAACAAACTAGTTTTTCTACAGTGAATTAAAAATATTAATAATTTACAGTTATAAATGCACATACCTACGGCGCATAGTCAAAATACAAAGAAACAGTCATATATCAAGCCACATTTAATATGAGCACATAAACAATTTGTAAGAAGACACACGCGCGAAATTTCCAACTAAAAGCCAGCACTTAAACGCTTCCACATAAATAACTAATACTGTTGCTGTTTAAAGTGCAAGCCAAGCGCCGCGATAGCGAACTGATATACTGAAGCTGCAGGTGCAAAAATTAAAACAAAAAAAAAAAACAAAAACGTAAAGCGCAAATATAATCAGCAACGAATCTCGCACCTTACCGTACGCGGCCAACAGCGAACACACAATTTTCGTTGTTATTGTAGGTGCTTTTTTTTTGTACTTGTTGTTGCTGCGAATTTCACGCATGAATCTTGCGCGCATCGCTTGCTGCCCATGCGCTGTGCGTGAATTCTAACAACTTCCAATTTTACCAGCAATATTTGCAACAACAACAACAACACCAACGACCAGCGAACAACAAGCAACATTTACTTGTGCGCGCAATCAACGCAACAACAGTGGGCCAGCCACTCCAATTAGCGTCCGAATGCCCAGCTTAACGCCGCCATTCGACGCCCAAACGCCAAACTGTGAAATCCGAAGCGTTTAGCAATTTCACATTCGCCGGGAAATGCGATCAACACACGAGTACTATATGCTTAAAGTAATAGTAATAGAAAAATCATAATAGAAAAATCATAAGCGCATACAAATATATTCCATTTTACATAAGAAACTAATTTAAAATTTGTTTAAAAAGTGCCCATGAATTGAGTGAGCGCGGAGTGCGTCAGTGCCGTGGTTGTTGTGGTACTTATGTGTAGTGATACGATGCGATTGCCAGACGCACACACAAAAACGCTGCGAAGAAATGTGGAAAAATCGTAACAAGCTCTTAATATTTCTGCTTTGGATCATGGAAATAAGGTGAGTGACATTGAAAGTAGGCATTTGACTATATACTATATATATATATATATACATATGTATGTATGTGTGTACTTAGCACACCAGCTGTTATGCGTGCGTGCTTGAAGTCAAGATTTGAGCGACCACGGAGTAGTACACCAAGGTTATTAGCTCATTGGCTCGGTACGCGCGAAAACTGAAGTTGCACTTGTGCAATTCTAGATTTAAGCTGATTAATTGAGCAAAGGTATTGCTAACACTAAATTGAGTGCTTGATTATCGACTTTTCGGCAAGAATGCTGTGCTCTGCTGAAATCTGTTACAAGGACATTCTGTGTCATAAAATGTATACTTATGTGAATTAAGTCTTCAAATCGCCACTTAGCCGCTCATTAAGCCCGAGCTCTGCTCTCTTGTCCAAATATTTGCACGAGAAGGCGAAGGTATACCGTTAAAATCAATGCCAGCTAATTTGCAGATACCATATTAAAGTGGCATAATCGTTGCTACTCAACTTAGACCAGTTATACCAGTACCCACGTCTTAGCAAAACGAACACGCACATCACTTGCTGCGAAATATTTAATTCAATATCATTTACAGCACTGAATTTTTGTGTGGACAATCAAATATTAAAGTTGACAATTTCATTCTTCTTCTTTATTGGCGTGAGCGGTTCACGCGGTTATAACCCAGATTACAACAGCGCGCCAGTCGTTCTTCCTTTTCCCTGTTTGGCGCTAATTGGAGATTCTATGTGTAACCAGGCCCTTATCCACCTGGTTACTTCAACGGAGTGGAGGCCTTCCTCTTCCTCTGAGTGCTCTGCGGGTATTGCGTCAAGTTCTTCTTATTCATCGTATATCTCGTACAGCTCCTCATTCCATCGACTGCCGTATTCACCGTTGCCAATGCGCACGAAAACTTGTAACGTCGACTCATCAGAAGTTGTCATCACCCATGCCTCTGCTCCATATAGCAGGACGGGAATAATGAGTGACTTACAGAGTTTGGTCTTTGATCGTCGGGAGAGCACTTTATTTCTCTATTGCCTTCTCAGTCCGAAGTAGAACCTGTTGGCAAGAGTTATTCTGCGTTGGATTTCGGAGCTGACGTTGTTGTAGGTGTTAACACAGGTTCCATGATAGAGAAAATTATCTACGATTTTGAAGTTATGACTGTCCACAGTGACTCCCCCTGCGGGTACGGGGGGACCCCTCCGGGTTCGAGGGGAAACCGAATATACCCGCGGTAAGGCATGCCTGTCGTAAGAGGCGACTAAAATCCTGGCCACCAGTCCAGGGCTGTATGGAGGCTCAACTGGTCGTAGTTTCGGCTACAAGGTCAATACCAAAGATTTTAACCTGGTACCACGGGGAGCAGTAGCCCCTGGAGTTCGCTCCAGTCTGCTCATTGGGTTTGGCCCTTTGTGGAGATTCGTGGTGGCTGTGGTTAAAACCCAAATGCGGGTAGAACTGACGTTTTGTTGGTTCGATGTGGAGTTGCATTGCAACCGGGTGCCGGACCCAAAGTACGGCAGAGGTTTTAGATGGCCCTCGAGCCCTACCAAGGTGGTTAGTGTGTCCTTACCGCACTGCCAATTGGTACTGAAAATCCTTACCCAATTTTCAGGGCGCTGATCGACGCATTGTATTGATCCGTTGTGCTTTTGAGCACCGTGGAGTTAAGCTTTACATAAGCAGGATCCCACGTAAAACACGTTTGACAGTTGTCCACAGTGACGTGGGAGCCAAGTCGCGAGTGCGACGACTGTTTGTTTGAGGACAGGGCCAGTTTCGTCTTGGTGGCTGGCATTAAAATAGCAGTATATGTACTGTTCCGAAGTGCAGCTTCCTTCAGAAAGCTGTGTATTCATTTTGGTAGCCAAGCGGCTATACTGACTTTGAGCGTGCTGTCTGTGCGCTCAAAACTAGTCAAGGAGTGCTTAAAACCGCGCTTTCAATAACAACAAGCTACTCCCATATTAGACTTGTATGCGTTCCCGGTCACAGCAGAGTCCCCAATAACCTAATACCCCAATTTTATCAGATTGGAACTGGAACTTGTACGGCGCGAGATGCTTCTGGTCCAGAGTGAGGTTTTAGTTGTTCTGACTGGCCACTGTCCAATAGGTTCACACGCGTGACTATATTTTTTGTGGGAGTTGTTTGGTGAGAGGCGAGGTGGAATCATATTATCACTTTCTTTTCTATTGTACTGCTTTTGCCAGACTGAGTAATAAATTTTTCGTTTGGTGAACCTATCAGCGTGGCTGGGATTGATCTTACCTGCCTTAACAGATTTATGGTGAGTTCAAGACGTTTCGTCGATCAATGAGGATCTGTTGATCCACGTATAGAACTTTATGGGTAACTAAAATGACAGACATCTGTATATGTGAGATCCATTGATTACGAATCCTATGGCCCAAGCGAACCTATCTTTGCGACTCGCATACAGCAAAATATTTATTCTTAGTTAATCTTTGGTTCACCTTAGTTTTATTTGTGAAAAGTGTTGGCTGTGGTTGTTCGAGCTTAAAACGAAATATTTCTTCGTATCATTCGAGAGCTTCAAAATAGGACTTCTATTGCAATTCCTAATACTGTGTTTGGGACATTTATCTGAGCTAGCAGCTCTAGTAGCGAGAAGGTAAAAATTGCTGTCAGACCGTCTGACTGACTGTCCACGCAAATGGCTGCTTCTGTATTTTCCCGAAGCGGTTCGTAAAACCTTTTTTTCTGTTTTTTAAGCTGCTTGCGCAGCTCTGTAAATGAAAAATGAGACAGATGTGGGACAGCAGACGTTTTTTATTTTAAAGAAATATCACTTTCTTAAGAAACACAAATCTTTTAAGATAGTAAAAATAACTGTATTTTGGTCTGGTCTCATTTTTGGCTTATAAAACTATGTCTCCGGCACGATGCTAATGAGGTGATTTAATGGCGCTAATTTATTCGTAATGTTTAAAATTAAAACTCAAATAAATATGAAGTTGACAGCAAGCACTAATTTGCATACTAAATAACAGTACATCGCATGCGTTGTCGTCAAAATCAATTAAGTTTGATTTATTACATTTTTAGCAAATCATCAGCTCGTAAGCCAATTTGTGTTCGGCAACATGTTTATGAGCCCATGAATTTCCATAATATTTGTTAACACAAAATGAAAAATTAACAAACGAAAAGCAAAAAAAACTAACATAACTAAATATAACTAAAACAAAAGTGCGCATTTTTAACGCCCAAACACCGAAAACCGATTCGGCAGCCGGAGCTCGAACCCGGCGCGATTGTCGTTTGTTGGTTTGTCAATGGCGTTGCCGCAATCACGTCCACCCCCGCTGTCGCGCCATTCACATCACTCACTTGCTGCCTAGACGCTGTGTCTGTACATCCGACATTAGACAAGCCTCAGCGACTCGTGCACCGAAATGTTGAGCGTATAAAAATGAAACATCGAAAAAGGTAAAACCTCATTAAAATATCCAATTAAGCTGGCCAACAAGCAATAATTTAAGTAAATTTCTATTTCCAACGAAAAATCAATTTTCCACCATTACCACATCAAAAACCTGCCATTCATCCATCGCTCCATCGCAACAACCGACCGACCGGCCGACTGCCGTTCAGCAGCCGACAAGGCAGCCTCTCAGCCTACAATTCTGCCAACGAAGCCGCGCTTGTCGTACAGCCGAAAAGGTAAACAAACGCGCGGCGGCAAGGGCTTGAATTTTTCTAGTATTGATGCCTCTGCGAGCTTCGGATAGTTGGACGGACCTGTAATCATCCATCATATTGTTTGCGTGTTTGTTAGCGTCGCGCGTCAGTTTGTACGCCTGTCAGCTTGTCGATTTAGCTATTCATCTGTTCATTGCATTTGTCGCGTGAGTGCTTGCATGCCCTCCGACGATCTGGCGTGCTGACGGCCGGTGAATGGCAGTTTACCAGCGCTTCGACGAGGCACAAGCTCTACGTGTGTACCTTTCATTGAACTACACACGCTTACAATCCTTCCAGCAGGCATTCCACTATCTAATTGCCCGCCAAAGCCATTCAATACGGCAATTGAAATAAAAGTGCTCCGCATCTGCATGACAATTCAACAATAAGCCATTATGTCAATTAGATCGATGGGTGAGAACTGAAGAGCGGAATAGGCGTAGTTCGGCGGAAATAATTGAAAGGCTTAACATTTAAAACACCAGCTAGGAAAAACTATTCCAAAGTGTGCCTGGGTCTGTAAGAAAATTATTGCTATGATTAATCTCAATTTATAAACGATTGAGATTTCCAGTCAATCAGTTATGCCAAGAAATCTTTCGTGACCCGTTTAGCATGCCTGGGTTAAAACAAAAAGTTACTAATAACAATCGCAATCGAAAAGTTGGTCCTTGTATTTATCAGATGAATTTCAGCTAGTCCTTTAGCGAAGGTGCAATCGCCAATTATTGTGTTTAAAAAAATGTTTTTTCTCTGACAAAAAGTATACGAGTGACAGAAGGCCAGGAGAGTCATTAGCAGTCTTTAAGAAATTTGGCAGCTTTATACCTCCACCAAGCAATTTTATCAAAAGTTAGCAATAAGGTTCTCACATAGGTATAGACTTGTCCCCTAGGCAACATTAGCCAGTTTTGAAAGTGACAAGTGATTAATGTGTGTTTGATTTTACTCTCCGTTTACTGCTACCTGTCGTCTCTCTAATTTGTTTTAATTTGCATTAAAATGCATTCATTCAGTTTTTCAAGTTCATACTTCTCATATTACTTTAAATGCACTTGACCTTGAAGTCGTAAGAGAGACACTTAATCTTATTAGTGTTTTCCACTTCAAAAAGGTTTTCTCAACACGGCTTATATTCAGTGCGCAGTAGTATTTTCCATATAATGAAAATCCGTAACCAAATTGCAAGATTGCGAAGCAGATATGGCCAAAATATGACAAAGCAAGAACTAAGAACTTTTAAATAGCTCTGTGAAAATATATATAGACTTATAGCTACTATAACGAATCATTAGCCATTTGAAGAACAGGCGTTACAAGAACAGGTTATTGTGGCAGATGTAAACTTGAGCGGACTAAGGAAAGAGTTCTAATTCTTCTCCCGCTAATTGAGTTCGAAGGAGAGGACTTTACTTCTCAATTGCTTGCGTTAAATTTCGAGCCAAGCCGCGAGTGCGACGACTGTTTGTTTGATGACAGAAGATATTTTGTCTTGCCCTCGTTCACTACCCATTTGCTTCGCTTCCTTATCCAGTCTGTAGAAAGCAGAACTAACGCCGCGGTTGTTGAGGCCAATATTATCAATATCATAGTCGTACGCCGGCAGCTGCACACTCTTATAGAAAATTTACATTCTCTATTCAGGTCTTTAACTCGAAACCAGGAGTAGATTGAAAAAGTCCCACAATAGGGATTCGCTTTGTCTGAAACCCTGTTTGGTATCGAAAGACTTGGAGATCTATTTTCCGATCCTGATGGAGCTTTTGGTATTGCCTAACGTCAGTTTACACAGCCGTATTAGTTTTGCGGAAATACAAAATTCAGACATAGCTATCCTCTTTTTCAAGACTTGGCGTATGGTGAATATCTGTTCAGTTGTTGATGTTCCAGGACTGACAGAACTTGTTAACAGTGGGCTTTCATTTTACCAGATTACGCATTAGCATTTGAAGCCCAGCTTTTCTAAGTCTTTTGCTACCCTAGGTGCAACTTTCGTGCAAAATTTATTCAAATGGTCGCTATCTACTAATGCGATTAAGGTCTGCAATTGCAATATTAGACTTAAGACCATACTAAGAATTTTTCCGTTGCAGGGTCACAATATTTAAAAGATAATTAAGATTCCCTCCAATAGAATATATGCCTAAAATATGAGCGGAATTAAAAAAAGTAAAGACTTTCATTGAATAAACTATTTAAATTTCGAAAACATATTGAATATTACGAAAAAATATTTTGTAAATATTTTAAAGTTTTCTTTGAAACAATTTGAATACACAGCCAGTGACTTTTAGTGTCCAGTATTTCATAAACAAGGCATATAACATTTGGCTGCAAGTGAAGTTAAAACGAATGCAAAACTGCTTTGTGGAAAAGACTTGGCTACATTGGTGTAATTACCACACTTGCCTGAACTCCTTGCGCTGAGAATTCAGCACACAAGGCTGACACACGGCTAAGATCAGACGCAAGGGCACAGACATAGCGATCAAGATCACTGGCGACAGCGGTCACGACAGCAGCCGCGATGACGCGCGAAGGCGACAGCGCCAGCTACGACTGATGGCGTTGAACGTTGAAATCGTTGGTGATGATGGAAATGCTAAATGGCTATATCTTAAATGGGGAGCAAGTTGCCTTTTAAGCAGCAAAATATGTATTTATGAAAAAGCCTTTGTTTTCTCTTTAAGCAAGACTTTAGGTTGAAGATGCATAAGACTATATGAAGACTATATATTGCAGGAACATAGAATTACTAGAAAAGCGCCAGCAAAAAGTCTGTAATGCTTGTAACAATAACAACAAAACGAGGCCAATTTGGCCGTAGCGGCTGAGGTAAAAGGAACGGTTCTACCAGAGTCAGTGGGTAGCCCTAACTAGACAACGTGCAGTTTTAAAAATAGCGCAGACAGAGAAAGGCCCTCAATCGGTGTTATTTTACTTCTTTATGCCTTTTATCAATTCGCCGCTCCAATATTCAGCCTACCCGCTAGATGCGGTACACGGCAGTTGGCGTCTTGTCGTGTCCAAATGTCGGCGAATGTCGTCCAACTGTTCGTCAACTCGTCAGGCAGCCGTCCAACCAGTCACTTGGACATTTAAGGCATTTGGCAGCCGGAGCAACAGCCGAAAAGGCTGCATGGAATGCAGGGCAACTGTTCGAGGTTCGGTGCCTTTAAGCTGTGGCACAAACAGCCTTTACTTGCTGCCCAACAATGGACGCATGCGCTGTTTGTTGTTGCAGTTTATTCGCTTTATTATTGTTGTTGCTATCAGGAAATGTCTTCGTTGGATGCACAATTCATCTTTCTTTTCTGCTCCGTTGCTCCGGTCGCACTAACAATGCTCGTAAAATTGCTATGCCACGTACAATAAAACAACAACAATAACAATACATTAATAATACATAGTTGTAACAACTGCAAATCAGCAATATTGGCAACTCGGCGCAGCTGCAGTCGCACGTACTGTGCAATTTCGCTCAACCAGTCGCTCGGCGATCGCATGCAATCGCTTGATATCGAGGCGAATCGAAAGCTCATTGCTAGTGGCTGCGGCTGTGGCTGGTGCTATGAATGGGCGGGTAATGAGAATGAGGAGCAGCAGCGTTGCAGCTTCCACGGTGGTGCATGTCCACGGCTGAGATATGCCAATAATGAGCTCCTAAGAAACTATTTATGTATCTTTGCTTTGTGGTTTTGTTGCTTACGAAGCTGTCGTTCGTTAGTTACGTACTTTTACTCGTTAAGCAAATATCCGCAATACAATGTGGACGCAACCTTCCGTAAGAGAGTTGAGGCAACAAATTGAATGTTACTGAATTGGACATAAACATATGGTCAGCAGTAATGTTAGTTTTGGTCTCATGAGGATAAACTCTCCCAGTTTTATCGAATATGAAACTTTTTCGTTATAATAAGGGTACTTTTAGTACTCTCTCATGATGAAAATTGAATATGGTCAAAAATTTTCAAAACAGTTTTACTGAAACTGAAAACTGTCTTTCTATAGTGGTTGAGATATTGGGTGGAACCAGAGCGAAGAAGGCCTTAAAAACAAAAAAAATTATGTTCTTATAGCGTTAAAAAAAGATCGTAGCCCTTATTGTAAAGATAAATGGATAACAAATCGTCAATTTCTTATTAGGTTATTTTTTGGTAGGAAATGTAGAAACCCGCGATACGAGATAAAATACGAATATGTCTCCTTAATAAATATCTTATTAAAACCTAGCAAAGACAGTCTCACCGCAATTGATGTTCGAACTGGACACTGTCCAATAGGTTCATCCGCGGGACACACTTTGCCTAACCTGTATGGTCACTTACTTCTAATTTGTCCTGGTTTTGCTAGACTTAGATTGAAATTTCGGCGAACCCAGCGTAGTGGCTGGAATGGATATTAACTGCTTTAACAAATTTTTGATAAGTTCTAATCGCTGGGTCAAACGTAATTCACTTTTAGGAGCTTATGGGTAACGCAAAGACAAACATCTATCCAAGTGATATCCATCGATTAGGATCAGCCCCACGACCTAACCTAACCTATCTTATGAAAATGTGAACAAAAGTATTCAAATTCTTTAGTCCGGGGCCGAAGTACAATTCAAAGTCGACTCTTTCAAACGTATAAAATAATTTAGGACGTTGAACAATTCCCATGAACAGGGACACTGTACGTTCCAACAAGTTTTTATGTTTCGAATCGAGCATTGCTTTCAAATTGAAGGATATCGAAAGACGATAATAATATCAGCAACTTATTGGTCAAGCCTGAGCAAAAGAAAATTATATAACAATTCGCTTTAAAAAAATTCAAGAGTTTATTTTAACTCAGCTTCGGTCGAAGCGGACTTGGACAACTATCCTTTTAGTACTAAACAGAGTAATATACATTTTTGGTCTGCAGGTATCGCCGCCACTTTTACTTTTTGAACGTCCACGTTTTCAAAATAACCCAGAAGGACTTTGTAGTGTGTTGTAAGTACCGTATATCCAAAAGTACATACATATGTTGTTAAGAAGTTCAATTGGCGTGGGAAAGTTTCACTTAACACATGCGATGTTATTTGGAAACGCATACTTACTATGTACTTATGCATTTATCTAGTGTTGGAGTAATATTAGGGTGGGTACAATTATTTATTTTTTAGTCCCTAGCAAAGGCAAACAAGGCTATAACCCATTTTGCGTGAAATCCAGAAGTATCTTGGGAAACAGTGCAGCTGTGGAGAGTGTCGGCAGGAACAAGCGACTTCACATCTACTGCGCACCAGGTCACAAGGCATCGAGGGTAATGAAATAGTGGACGAGAATGCCAAGAGTTTCTACCTAGTAGCAAAATTGCAATAGTTATAAGTAAAGCGGTAGATCAGAAATAGACAAAGCTCCTACTGGCACTCGAAAAGCCACAGTTAAGGCACCCATCTGTAGAAATGGGTTGACAGATCGACTAGACGGCAGGGAATGTCAAGAGCAGGAAAGCAGGGAGCATCTACAGTGCAGTTATCCCGCATTGACAAGACAAGGTTCCAGCTTTTGGTGAGTCCCATTGTATGTGACTCTGGAAGAGGTATCGTTAGTTGAAATTTGCATCAAGCGCAGGCATCTTAAAGAATGACTACTACGTAACGGCACATTATTTGGTATCGCTAAGAACAAAAACTGGGCTATGCGTGTCTCTTCAGCCTACCAAACTAACCTAATTCGTAAACTCTTTTGAATGCGCCTCGACCTCGAAAAGCTTTCCTAGCATATTACACAAGCGAAAGGGTTGTTAGAAAATTTAGAAACCGAAGAATATTTAGGTTATATCAAAAAGGAATAGCGCAAGATATCGCCATAAAATCAACCAGATGTTGTTGATAACACGGCAGAGGGCCGCTGACTAAGTAAAAGTCAAAGTTTTGTAGAGAAGATCTTTTCATAGAAGATCGATGTTGAGATATTTTCCATTAAGATGGCGAGTGTAAACTGAGTTCATGTTTGGACCTAAACGGTCAAATTTTTAGGCGCCTAATTGTGGATTGATTTTGATTTCAACACAGTTTTTGAAAAAAAGGGATTAGAAAACTGAACTGAATTGGAAAACAGTGAAGCAAAGAGTAGGACATCGATGAAAATTCCGCCCGTGCCCGAACTCTTAGAGGGGTCCGGTATCGTCCAACAATATTTTACAGATTTATTTCGATAACAATTTACTATAATCATCCACTAGGCCCTGTTTTCTCACCGCGCCCCTT
This sequence comes from Bactrocera tryoni, assembly GCF_016617805.1. Lineage (NCBI taxonomy): Eukaryota > Metazoa > Arthropoda > Insecta > Diptera > Tephritidae > Bactrocera > Bactrocera tryoni. The sequence goes on from NC_052501.1 coordinate 36,426,460, forward strand.
TTGAAAAAATATGGTGCTGTCACCGAATTCTCAAAGAATGCCAATTCTGAGAATAAAGCTCTACTTGAAACTATATGAGGGTACGGTAATTAATTATTGCTCTATAGAATGAAAATATAGAGCCAACTTCTCTTTAAAGTAATTCTCATAAGTTTCTGTCCCACCTTAATGCGCCTTTATGTACGGCCACTAAGCGAGTACTGGGAAAAGCTTCAATCATTCCAAAGTCGTAAACAATAATTCAGCAGCACCGCCGTGGTCGGACTAAATGCCTCATTTCGGGCTTTTAGTGTGCGGCCTACAATTTATCTGATGCGCATAAATGAGTGATTCCTTCAAAATGCACGAACAGAAATGCATAAAAACCAATTTACACCGAGCTGGAGTATTTCTGTTATGTGGCTTTTGCTGTTGCTTTTGTTATTGTTGTTGCTGTTGCAACCGAAATCGGTAAGTTATGCGCATATTTACTCGTACTAACCTTAAACAGACGCTGGCAACGAGCAAAAAGTGGCAGCTTGGAGCTAAGCGCATTTGAAGATACCAGCCTTTTCAGAGACACTCACACACACATACATATACTCACACTGTACTCCGTTGCAGCATTCCTCGAAAGTTCACACAGCACAAACTTATACGTTTTTGTGTGCTTGACTGTAAGTGTTCCCATCGCGCCTTTCTTGTTGGAGTTTTCCTTTCGGGGCAGCTTCACTTTTCCATTGGGAGTTCGTGGTCTCGTCTTTTGTTCAGCTATTTCTGTGCAATATGACCATTTAATCGCGAACAAGCCGCTAGAGCAAACACGAAGAAATGAAGCAATGAACAACATCGCTACAGCTGTTGCTGCCACAACTGCCACAATTGTTGGCTGCAAGGCGGTAATGCGCTGGTTAGCTTATTATTATTGTTGTTGTTGTAGACTGCATTTTTGTTGCCAACCATTTGCCGATTTGTAGTCAGTGATATTTATCACACCGCTGGTTGCTGCGCATGCGCCTTCTGCGGCCGCTGTGGCATGTTGTCGTTGCCGTCATTGTTGCAACAACAGAAAAGGCATGTAATTCAAATGAAAATGCTTGTACTCACAACTCAAAGCCGATCAGTGCAGCGCAGCACAGGAATCGGCGTCCGTCGTCGTCGTCGTCGTCGATAACAAATAGCCGTAAAAACGATTGGTATACTAATGTTTTGTAAGGCGCAGCGATCGATGCGCCGAATTCCAACAGTCGGACGCGAGCTGCGAGCGTTATTGCAATTATAAAGCAAACAAAAGTGTAAACGCCAAACAAACAGGCAACAAACAAGCGTAATAATGGATTTTAGAAGTTAAACATTTTTAGTGGAATGATAAAGTGCTGCAACGGATTTTATCATTGCCATGGACTTCCTTCTTTTCGCCGCCGACGGAGTGCACTGCGCGAAAAGGCAGACCAATTAAGTAATTTTGAAACATTTCTATACCCATTTGACAGCTTAAAAATGCCCTGGTTCTAAAATTTCAACCAAGTCTTCTATTGCAGAACAGAAAACACATATGAAAAATATATAATATCACACACAGAGCTTAGGATAACCCCGATATGATAAAAAAATAAATGAAGAGATCACTTCTGCGAAATTCCACGAATAAAGTTCTCTTCATCTTAGACCATTCCTCGAAATGCGAGGTAATATAAAAAGAAAAAAAAAAAACACAGACAAGTTGTTATAAACTTAAGAGGAAGTCACGGCTTCTCCATTTAGGCCAAAGCCATGAATGGTAGCCTTGAGAACTACGCTTACTAGGTAACAAACCTAAACTGAACAAAACTTTAACTTGAGCACACAACTAACCTCAAAATTCGTTTTCAAGGGCATATAAATAAAGTTGTAGAAAATATATTTCTTTAATTCAGATATCTAACATATTCATTCAGTTAGGTTAGGTTATGTGGTCGATCTTAAGAGGTATTGCACTTCGAGTAATTGATTATAAAACCATCACAAAAAGACAAAGAGCTTCGAGCCTATTTTGTTGAGACGGCTAATGTCTTCATGTTCACCGAAGGTAAGACTGCCGAGCTGTCTTGCGATGGCTGCCAGCTTTCGGAGTGAATATATACCTCTTTGAAAGAGGCTGCGATTATTAGCAGTACGTTTGTGGTGATTTTAATAGCAGCCACTTCTGCCTGAAAACCAATAAAGTGGTCTGTGGGACCTGAAGCTAAGACTGATAGAGAGCTCCTTACAAAAAACTCCCATCCAACTAACATTATTCAACTTATAACCAATTACTGAATCAAGGGTGATTTAACTTGTCACGAAAGCAGTGCGACAAAGTATACAACGTGTTTCATAACGTACATATGTTTTCCGAATCTTTGGATCCGGAGTTTGAAACTTAATAATTTTATATACAAGTACTATGGAATATACTATACAACAAGCAGGAAAGGAAAAATATTTTAGAAGCATGTCGTCCTCTTTTGGTTATATGAGGGCAATTTTTGTTGGATGTATTTCCCACTACATTAGAGTCTATATAGTTCTTATATTTAGCTTTAACTTTTTGGAAAAAGAAATAATTACGACACATTATGACCGTTATAATTATTACTGTTATTATCGGACATATGTGTCTTCATATATACAGGTAGACACTACCTACGCGGTTATAGCCGAGTTTACAACATCGTACCAGTTGTTAGTCCTATCCGCTGATTGGCGTCGTTTTGGATATTCCAAATGTAGTCAATGTCGTTATACTATTGTGAACAAAAAATAAGGTGACATTGTATTTATTTTGAAAATTCTTAATTTATTCTTCCAAATCAATTTCATCCCCTTCAAAGTAATCCCCTCCCGATGCAATGCACTTATGCCAACGGATTTTCCAATCTTCGAAACACTGGTTGTAGTCGCTTTCCGGGATGGCCTTCAGTTCCGTCTTCGCTGCGGCTTGAATCTCCTCTATCGTATAGAAACGGTGTCCCCGGAGCGGTCTTTTGAGCTTGGTGAACAGCCAGAAGTCGCACGGCGCCAGATCGGGTGAATACGGTGGTTGCGGAACGATAACGGGTTGAGTTTTTGGCGAAATGATCACGAATTACGAGGGCAGTATGGGATGGCGCATTATCGTGGTGTAAAAACCAAGAATTGTCTTTCCACAATTCCGGCCTGTTTAGGCGGATAGCGTTACGCATAACGTTCAAATAATATTCCTTGTTGACTGTTTGACCGGTTGGAAGGAATTCATAATGCACAACACCACGATAATCGAAGAAAACAGTCAACAGAAGTATATCTCATACAGCTCATTGTTCCACTAAAAGCGATACTCGCCATGGCCAACGCGCAAAGCACCATAAATCTTTCGCAGAACTATTCTCTCGAAAACTCGTAACGCCGACTCATCAGATGTTGCCGTCGTCCTTAAATCAGGAAAATATTAGTAAGAAGAGGTGCCAACCACTTAAAAGTTAACATTAATTAAAGCATCGGTTTTACTACACATACCGCAAACAGAGAGAGGGGTTAGGATTAAAAAAGTTTTAAAACAAAATTTCCTCCTTTTTGAAAATATAAGGTTCCTTGAAATTAGTTTTACCTTCTACCTAAGCCTACATATATTTACTCACCCAATAAATTGGTGAATTGGTTAAAAGTCCTTAATCTTAACTGTACCATATCCCTGTGTTTCCATTGACCCAGCAACGTAAAACTCGTTTTTCTTCACAATACTTGAATTACGCCTCACTTTCGAGAGTGTACTCCATTTCCCATTCGAAATCTTTCACTCGTCGTTTGTTTTGCAGCGGCAGCTGAATGCGAGATAAAAGTATCTAATAAAAACATAGATTTAAGGCATAAACACCGCGCATACTTTCCATGATCCATAAAGATACAACGCGCGCGCGCACACACACACAAACACATGCAGCCGCGCCACTTTGTTGTGCTTTGTTACTTAAATATACGGATTTTTATGTTGGCATGTCCGCTATTAGACAACAAGACAGGCGCGATCGGCCCAGTCAGTTCGGCTTCCATGTGCGGCTGCGCTAGTTAGTAATTACCGACCAATGCGACCGGCATCGGGATACACCCCACAACAGCAGGCGATCGCCGCTCATTGAGCCATAACAGAAACCCAAACGCTTGCGTGCCGTTCATGAGCGCAATTGTTCGTGGTGGTGGTTAGTTGATTGTTGTTGTTGTGGTCGGTAGTGGTTTTAAGCGCGGACTCGCCGTGCTTTCGTTTACGCGCGCCAATTGACGTTGCGGTGGGCCGGACGCTGCAATGCTGCGCGCATTCTTCCACGGCTTCGAGTCCCCAGCTTCATCCGGCTACATACTCATATGTGTGTGTGTACATACGTGTGTGTGGAGATTGGCGGTAATTGCTGGTCGTGGGATTTTTACCTGCTATTATTGGCACATGCTCCGTGCGCGTATACGACTGTAATAGGCCGTCGTTGTTGTTGTTGTCCTTGGTGAGCGTTGTGCAATTGTAATGTGCAGCAGAATTATGTGATTGTGTTCGGTGTTGTTGTTGATGACTATTACACGCATTAAAATTATATTTGAAGACTGCAACACACCGTTAATGACATGCTCATATGTACATAGATGATATGGCATCCCCCTTCAGAGTGCACTGGCCCGTGAAGGAGAACGCGCGAAAACGCGCCTGTGCACTTCAATTTGCCAGATAATAGTCATATTTTTTACGGATATTAGCCACTCTACTTGAACGTTAAGATTTCTAGCTTGTTTTCAACGGCCGCTGCTTGCCACTTAATGTGCGCGCAGGCACGCGTACTGTCAGCAAGTTGACGGGTGGTTTGCGCGGCCGGACGGCGGCTGCGCTGCCAAGCCGCGAGTGTCGTGCTTAATTGGTATATGAAACAGTCGTCAGCGGCGATCGCGTAAATTACGTGAGCCTCTCTTAATCCATATTTAATGATCGCTACTCGCTGAACGCCTCAATTCCAGCAACAGCTGGCACTCGGGCAGACGGGCAGACGGCGCAATGTCATTTACATATGACTTAATTTAATGCTTGTAAACGCGTTATGATCACGGCAATTAAATTGTTGAAATTCTGGTTTCGATGTCCATTCAATCAGCGCCGTGAAATTTGAAGTGCCCTTTGGGGTCATGTGAGCATTTGATGCGTCTGCGCTAAGTGCTTTATTTGTTTGCCTAATGGCCTCATTGAGTTGAATAAGTACACACATATGTATGTATGTTTATTTGATGTGGGTGAGTTTTTGTGTGTGAATTCTTATGTATGAAATCTAATTTACGAAGCTTTCAGTTATATTTGATGGAGCGCTTTGTTTATATAAGAGCGTTTACAATAAATTGGCTCCAAATTACCTACATCGCTCATACTTCACATAGATCGATGTGTATACAAATGTACATACATGCACAAGATGTACAATGAAATTAACGGTCTATTACAAAGTTATCTAATTCTCATGAAGTCCGATTTTGGCTTTAAGTAATTTATAACACTTAAAAAGATTACTGGAACTGAATCATAAATTAGATTAATCAATTTCTCCAAGCTCAACCAAATTGAATTACATATAAATGTACAAAATATATATAATCGTTGTATGGGAGATGCATGTTGTAATTGCCCCCGAACTAGCTTATTCCGCCAAATAATCAATAGAGTATTAAAATGCATGCATGCGTTAAATTTCATTCGGATATCTCAAAAACTGAAGAAACATTTTTTATAATCCAAAAACATAAACTTTGTCTCAAAAATCACAGGTTTGAAAAAATTGTATGGCCCATAGCTTCTTAGGCAAAATTGCTCAGTATGAGCCGTTGACCATTTCCTTCAGTTGCGACCGCTTTAATATACCTTTGTATATATATTTTAACAAAAACAAATAAAAATTTGCTATGAATAGAATCACAAATATTTACCCTTAAAATACACTTAGCAAGAAAGTCAGTTTTTTACAAAGTGACCAAAGTATAGAAAGCGGTTTGTGCCCTGTGATGATAAGACAATAAGCAAACTTAGTTGAAGGAGAAGTTCCTTTGAAGTTGAAGTTTTATGGTCTGTCTGAAATTTCGTGGTGTGTCTTGTGTTTCAAGATCTACATTGTTTCTCTAGGATCCTTTGTTTTAAATAAGCCTTGAAGGAGCTGAATGGTCTGGGCAGCCTAATTGAATTTTGTTCCGAGCTGCTCCCGAGCGGGTCAACTCGTCTGCCTTTTCGCTTACTTCTATTCCTATATGACTCGGTACCCAGATAATATCAACCGAATCACCGAATTACCTACTGAGAGTCTAGGTGCACGCATAATCTAAGGCAGTGAGTTAGTCTTGGCATCGTCGATAGTCTTAGTCACTACTTGGCTATCCTCTAGAAGGTTTATAGACTTCAGAGTGGAAGCGCACATGTCAACTAACACTAAATTGTAGCCATTTAGTTTGATGATACCTTCTGCGTATGGCTTACTACAGAAGAAGTCTTTCTGTTCTTATTTCACGCTTGGATCTGTTGTTGAATTCGAAAAATTCGCCTTTGGAACTGTTGATCACAGAACCATTGATCTATTCTATTTAAAAACGTTGTGCTTAAATCCTCATGGATTTCATGTTCTCATTCGGATTGCCAATTTAGGTCGAGTTCATTAACAAGGTTGAGTCTAACAACATGTTCGCTATGACGTCGCTAAATTTCTTTCCGACGATTATTTTGTTGAAGACTAACCACAGGAATAGTAGCCCGTAGTACCAGGTTCTGAGACTCCAGTAGATGAGTGTAATTTTTGTCATAACCTTCATAGGGTTGCGGATTTGGTATTATGATATTTGTGAGCTAGCGTGGCATCGCTTTTGCAAAGAGCTTTCGCATTTTCATTTCGATAAATATCATTTTATTAATTTTGGTGTTGGCTGAGTTCGCCGTCTTCGGTCTGTACTGAATTTGACTCACCTTTAACGAATGCTTGCTTCACCTGCGGTAAAACCCGAATAACACTCACGCCTTTTTCTTGTATCAGAAACATTTTCCTTTCCTAAATTTCTTGCTAATACATTAAGAAGTTCGTCCCTCAAATTGATATACATACATTTCTCACGCATCAATTGCCCGATAAGAGTGAAATTTGTATCTTTTGTGGGCTAGGAACAAATGAACCAAATTCTCACTCTCAAAGAAACAACTCGATGCTTTAGCCATTTGGTAAATGCAAAGTCAACCTGCAAACACGCCAACATCCCAATTAAAGCTGAGTTAGCCTTATTGCCGTAGATCACAAAAATATTCAAAGTCTTAACATTTGGCATGAACATGAAACCTTCCAATGGTAAAGTGGGTTTCTATATTAATTCTAAGGGTATAAGGAAACAGAAAAATCAAAAATTTTTTTTTTTTTTGGAAAAAGATTACCCTACTAATCCCTTAAAGTAAACGATACTTTCAAATAGAGATGGAATTATTAAATAAAAAAAATACCGAAATTTCCCACTTGTTTACCCGGAGGTACTGCAATAACATTATAAAAGACACTACTCATATTATATTAGGTCCTCTGGGGTGTAGTCAAACAGTAATTACTTCGAAATTTGAAAATACAATTGATCTTTCGATCCAAAGTTATCATGTGGTATCGGTGCAAAGATTAACTAATGAAATACTGGGAAGTTATGATAGCTGAAAGTTAGGCTATATTGCATTGAAATAGTTTATTCCAAACAGAGGAACTGATTGCCTTGGTTTCTTCTACCGAAGTTAGAACTAAAAGAAGGAAAGAAGGACGGTGCAATTCGACGTTTGGGCCAATACCTACGCATACCAGTTCAAACCGCGACTGAAAGTTTATGCGAATTCTATTCACGGAATGTCTCTACCTTAACTCCACTCGTTTCTCGCAATAATCCATCAAGCGCCGAGAAGTGATGATCGAAGCGTTGATAGGTACGCTCAATACCAGTACATCCGTTGACTTCCGCTCCGCCAAAGAACAATTGAGCCTCATTATCCAGAGGCTTCCAGCCATGTGCCCGGCTGTGCGCACTTCATCAGCGTCGAAGGTTTGATTTCAATTTCACGCTTACGCGCGCCGGCTCATTGTTTCGCAATTTATTTATTTCCCATTTGTTTATTTAATGCATTACACAACGGGTATGTACAGGCCGACAAGCATATATTTTCCATTATTTGTTGTGTTTTCGTGTTTGTTTTCGTTTTTGTTTCCATTCATTGAATTTGTGAATTTGTCAGCGCATGTGAGTCGAGTCGAGTTCTAGTTGAGTTGTGGATATGAACAATTAAATATTATGCGAGTTTTTGTTGTGATGGTCGTGGGTAGAAATGTGGGGTACAACAATGGTCGGCAAGGCGGAGAAATCTGTGAAGTGAGAAGAACGGATATGAGCGTAAAAACGCCACTAATGATGACAGGGTTTGCTCTGCGTCCGCATTCACATTCACGTCCGTGTCAACGATGACGTCCACGACACCGGCAACTAACGATCAACAAGCCGAGATATAAAGCGCAAAAAGCGAAAAAATATTATAGCAGAAAAACCGAGTAAACGTATGATGGACGATGGACATGACATGCAATTCATGCTAGACCTGCCACTGGCGGATACGGGGGGTGAATTGCCGTAAACACGACAAAAAGGTGAATAACGGTAAATAAGTGAAAAGCAGGAACACTTTTCGCGACAGTCGGAGACAATGACAGACAAATACCATAACGCTGGTCAGTCATGCATTTCGTCTGGTCTCTTCGTCGTCGGCAATGATCATGGAGTTCGGGAGGGTTGCTATTGTCTCGTCATCGGTAATGAAGGTAGCAATGAAAAACTGCTCGGCGAGGTCTGACAAAAAGTTTGAAGGCATGACGGTCACGCTGCATAGTGACTATACTGTTATAATTTGCTGAGTTTCAAGCGGCAGCGTCTACAGCGCTGCTTGTCTGAGCGCTTCAGCAATGCCAATCACTCAGGCGATTTTTAAAATATACTTGATAATGCGACAAAGAAGCAGCTAATCGTCAATTGGTCGGTCATTCGGCTCGGTTGCGTAACCAAACAATGATTGGCACTTAAAAAAGGAATTGTAATGGGACCAGGAAGATGATTTTGGGATATGATGAATACTGTCTCACTGTTCAGCTGCGAAGTATGAAAATATAAGCGATACTATATTGACACAGATTTTAATAATTATTGGATATCTTTAAGAAAAAACTGCTTTTTTAAAAAATATGTGGGCCAAGTACTATTGAGGTCTCTACAACACCAAAATTCGAATAGCTTCAAATTTCTTTTCTTCTGTGCTTTCCAAAGCTTACTTAAGATTGATACCACTAGACGTCTAGAACTGAGTAAAGCAAAAAGAAAGATAACTCAGATAAGAAGTCAACGTTTTTCCGTGTTCCGATGACTTTTGATAAGCAAATTATTGAAATCAGTGCAAACCAACGAGTACTTGATTTATGAAACCAAATGAGATAATTCGAATTAATCGTACCGTATGAAAGAAAAAAAGATGTAATTACTTTTATAAATCGAAGTGCTTCATAAGTAGAAATTATGTCAAATGATTTTATTTACGCTGGTCTTTTTAGGTTTCCAAAGTGTGGAGATATTCCCGCCGTAAAAACTTAATTTGATTCAAGAACGACATACGCTTGCAGTCTTATGCGACAACTCGCTGTTTTTATACTCTGAACAGGGTATATTCAGTTTGTCGCGAAGTTTGTAGCTCACAGAAGGAAGCGTCGGTGACCCTATAGAGTATATATTTAAATGATCAGTATCCGTCTGTCTTTCTGTCCGTCTGTCTGCATATATACGAACTAGTGCCTCAGTTTTTAAGATATCGTTTAGCATACGTCATTTTCTCTTCAAGAAGCTGTTCATTTGTCGGAACTGCCGATATCGGACCACTTTAATATATAGCTGCCATACAAACTGAACGATCGGAATCTAGTGCTGGTAGGGAAAACTTTTGCATTTGACAAGATATATGCACGAAATTTTGTATAGATTATTTTCTAAAGCAACAATGTATTCTCCGAAGAAATTGTTCACATCGCACCACTATAGTTTATAGCTTCCATATAAATGGAAGGATCGGAGTCAAATACTTGCATTGTAGACTTTTTCAGTTAACGAGATACATTCTGCAAATTCGTCCTGGTTTATGCTCTAAGGCAACGCTACAATAGTTGAAGAAATTTTGCAGATCGGATAACAAAACCTGCCGTACAAACTGAAAACTCCAAATTAAGTTCTTATGTGACAAGAAATGTTCATGAAATTTAGCATGGATTATTGCACAAGATATCGCTTTAATCTTCAAAAGAATTGTTAAGGTCGGACTGCCATCAAACTGATCAATCAAAATCAACTTCATATATGGGCAACTTTGGCTAAATATCATCACAAAATTTTAGATGAATTACTTTTTTCATTAAATAGCGAACCAGTTTTCTCCAAAATGTCATATAGTTTGTAGGTGTAACGGAACTAATTAATATTCTACATTATTTTTTTATGTTGTGATCAGAATTAACCACTATACAAATAATATATTCTAAACAAATCGGTTATTATATTAATTACTTTCCAATTTGAGCTTTCATTAAGAGTAGTAAAGTATGACATGTAACTAAATGAAACAACAAGCTGAAAATTATGTTCAGAATATGTATATATAAATTTTATATTTTTTTTCATTAAGTTTATGTTAATAATAAATCTTTATAAAATTTTAAATAACTATAAACGTCTTAAAAATACTATTTCTTTATTAAATAAGCTTAATGTTTCTAGCAAACAACCTGGCTAAAAAGAACTAGCAAAATGTTTTCCTTTGGATGAAAACCACTGGCCGGTTACGTCTTTAGATTTACTTAAACACATAGTTACTAAAAGAAATGCACCTGTGAAGGGTATATTAGCTTCGATCCAGCCGAAGTAAACGTTTTATTTTGTTTGAAACGAAGAAAACCTATTTGGCCTTTGAAAATGATAAAAAAATAGACAAATATATGATTCATAGTAGGTTGAAAACCATCGCAAAACCAAAGATAAATCAAGAAAAAACGTTAACTTCAGTTGCACCGAAGCTAAATACCCTTCACAGGTGCATTTCTGTCAGTAACTATGTGTTTAAGTATTTTGGGGAATCCAGTTTATCAAAAACCGAAAGTCTTTGATTGGTATAACGAGTTAAGTGAGAATCTAGAACTGTTAGTGATGAAAATTTTGTGGATATACTTTCTACAGATTACTAAGGAATCGAAATGAATATTTGCTTTTGACATATGTGCCTCTGAGACATATAAATCCCTTTACTAGGGATCCTCTTTTGTCTTTTACATAAGTATGTATGAACCTCTTTTTACCAGAATTGACCATAGAGTGGAACGATTGTCCGCACGACCGCACTCAGGGTATAAAGGGTGCTGCTAGAGGAGCCCTTTGTAATCGAATCCACGGTCCCGTCAGTACGGTACATACATACATACAAATAAATACAGTGGCTAGCAAACAGAATTTGGCATTAAACCTTAAACCAATTATTACTACCAATTTGCACAATAACAATGAGGAACAGCCGAGGCGAGCGTATAATGATAGAGAATAAAAAAGCAACACAGTATATGGTATGGGCATAAAAAGCAATATGCAGCGGTAACACGCTGCCATCAACAACTCCGGCGGCAAAAAAGAGTGCAATGAGGAAGCGAACAGGGGCAAACGGCGAAGAAATAGTGACAGAACGGTGAAAAAAGGAAGAGCCATGCCCGAGGCTATTTAATGACAGGTTAAAACACATAATGAATACGGTCAATAATACGGCAGTGGCCGCAGCAACTGAGCTCGCCGGCGCGGCAGTTACGCTGGGCCTGCAGTTGGCTTAAGTGAGGCGCAACAAAAACACTAAAAACGAAGAAAAACAAAAAGCACACAAATAATATGAAATAAAAGTAAATGAAATAAAGCAAAAAAGTGAATCAAAAGCGATGTGAATTAACGTGTAAGGGCATGCAGCATCGCGCACAAACGACCACGGAAGGCAGGAGGCAGGAGGCCGGGCAAAGGTAGGGCGAAACCCCTTAAACAGCGGTTTACTTAAGGCTGGTAATTTTAATTGCAAGCACTTTATTTCTTGCGGTGAGCACGGTGGCTCATGGCCTTCCCAGCTTGTGCAGTGGTGAGGTACGCGTAAGGCCCGCGGCCCCTGGGCACTTACCGGCGTACACTGGCGACATGGCCGAGCATAGCGCGATGTACATATGAGCGTGTGTAATGTGTGCTTTTGATACGAGCTGCTGACAATGCGCGCCAGTCCAGTAATTCAACATAATTTACAAGAATGTTAACAACCGCTGAGACATCGATTGCGATCGCCAAACGGCTTGTAAGACATCATGTACACACATACGCATGCACATACATACATATGGTATATATAACGACAATAATTACCTACACGGCACTTACATATGTACCTGTACGGTATGCAGGCATGAATGCAATCGCGAAAATGCCCACATCTCCAATAAAAGTCGTGAGCTCGTGCGAGTGTGTGGCAATGTGGAGCAATGTGGAGCATTGGGGTGACCATGTGTGGGATTTTGTGTCGCTTTTTCTTGATCTCAATATTACCTGCAAACACTCACTGGCAAATGGATGCAAGCGCACACACACACACACATACATATGTGTGTGGTCATGTAATGTGGTATGTATGTGCTAATCGCCTTCGTTGCGAATGTTCGGAAAATGTTATAAATTAAATTAATATTTTTCAAATGATTGGTGGGCTAACTTGTTGAATTTCGGAATTAAAATACAGTTAAATGCATTGAACATGAGTTCGACTTGTTTTCTTTATCAGCCGATATGAACCCACGTTCGCATCTGACTGATAAAGAATGCAAGGCGCAAAATTTGCACCGCAACTGCACAGCAAAGAGTGAAGTGGGTAATGTTTGTATGTACATATTTACTTAGACATTCGTACATATATGTGCATTCGTAGAGTACCGCTATACCATTTGCGGTTTCGAAAAGACATAGCAATTTCACATGCACCGGGTCATGACTTGTGAATCACATACTGAATGTTGAGCTTTAAAAGACTTTATCATTCATCTTTGCTTCAGTAACTTAAGTTTCTGAGAATGCTGGAAATAACGTTGTTCGCTCTCTTACGTACGATTGCCAGTTAAGAACAGTTTCGGTTTTACAGCTAGAGACATTTTGTTTCACGAAAGTGATTTTGGCTCTCCGTAAGGAGAACTGACATTTGATTTGTAAACAAATTGTATTTTTGTAAACTGAACAGGAAATATTTAGTTTGCAACGAAGTTTTAAACATTGAAAAAGAAACGTCGGAGATTCCATAAAATATATACGTAGGTTGCTATATATGTACATATATTTCTGGCCTAATAATGTAAATAGGCATATTTATCAACGAAAATGCCTTTTTTTGTTTTGTTGTTTTTTTTTTTTATTTTATTTTTGTCGATTGCTGTTTTGTTTCGGGCTCATACACATAGATCCATGATTCGTCACCTTTGACGATCTTATAAACGTCTTTTGCAGCACCGCGATCGTATTTTTTTAGCATTTCTTTACACCCATCCACACGAGCCTTTTTTTGAGCGATTGTCAAATTGTGCGGGATCCAACGAGAACAAACCTTTTTTACGGCCAGGAGTTCATGCAATATCGAATGTATGCTGGTGGGAGAAATGCATAGGCACGCCTCTGTCTGAAGGTATGTTACATGACGGTCTTGCATTATCAGTTCACGTACGGAATCGATGTTTTCTGGCACAACGGCTGCTTTTGGACGACCTTCACGGAATTCGTCTTTGAGCGAGCATCGGCCACGATTGAATTCGTTGTACCAGTTTTTCACAGTGCTATAGGATGGTGCTTCACAGCCATACAAAGATTTTAGTTCATCGATGCACTCTTGTCGTGATAATTCATTTCGAAAGTTGTGAAAAATGATCGCACGAAAATGTTCACGAGTTAATTCCATTTTTTGGCCGAGATCAATTTTTTAATTCCCTGTAAAAAAAAGCAATTCACGATTAAATGACAAAACGTTCTGAGTGATGTTAAGCTAAAAAATGTCAAACTTTGCAATGGAAATGTCAGATTGCACCTGGCAACACTTAGTGTTGCCCTAGGCCAGAATATATATAGCAGCCCTCGTATTTAAATGATCAGCGTCACGAGCTGTCGGTTAGTCTGTATATACACAAACTCGCCCCTCAGTATTTGAGATGACTATCTAGAATTTTGCAAACGTGCTTTTCTCTCCAAGGAGATGCTCATTTGGCGGAACCGACAATATCGGACCACTATAGCACATAGCTGCCATACAAACTGTTCGATCAATCTGAATTCAAGTCGCGCAACTTTTTTGTATATAGAAATATTTTCACCGAATTCGACACGGTCTATTGTCTCCCGGGTAATGATATCATCTTCCAACAAATTGTTTCCTGGCGCCATGAGAAGGTTGGTGCCAAAGTTGGACGGATTCGGGACATTTGTGGTTTGATATTTTTAAAAATTTGAGTGTTTCGCCCTTTGACTAGTTTAACGTACATATAAGGTCAAATCGAATGATAACCCTAGCCACTCTCCACATAACGGTATTGTTAAAACCAATAAATAAGTACGTCATAAACATTCGATTTCACAGACACAGACATATTTATAGGAGCCGGTGTCGAAATTGAGCAATCAAATCAGACATCTTAGGGCCTACTTGACTAATTTTAACCAAATTTGGTATAAAATGGCTATTCAGACTAGCTTTGTTAATTCGTTAGTCGTTATTCGGTAGTTTTTTACGTGCGTTTTGTTTTTGTAAAATTAACAGATTACCGTTTTACCGAGTACCAGACTGGCAAGCATGTTGGTTTTTTCGTTACTTGGTAACATCACTCGGCTGTTTGGTTTGCGTTGTTGTCTAAAAAGTTAACTAGATTTATTGCGAAAAAATACATTCGGTGTCCACTACAATATAGTTTTTGACAATTTTTTCAAAAATAAGTATTTAATAAAATTTAGTCAGCTGTGGAAAAAAATTTACGTCCACACCCAAAGAGTATGTTCACAGTTAAGTGTTTGAACGAAGTGACAACTAACGAATTACCAGATTAACAAGTTCGGTCTGAATACGCCTAATATTATTCAGACAGTACTGTATTACGGAGTAAAAGTAGTGAAATTGAACGACAGTCACGCTTACTTCCAATAAGGTCATCTCAAGTATTTAAATTGCCAAATTGGAATTGTGACCTTTCAAGCCCACGCATACCAAATATTGGGTAGTCGAAAAAGTCTTTTCATATTTTGTCAATAGATGTTGTTGCAGTCGTAAAATAAATTCGGGGAAGTTGAAAAAGAATTACAGCTGTTCAAAACTGAGTGAAAACATTGAAGAAATTCGATATACTTTGAAATGTTTGTATAAAAAAAGGTAAGAATGCCACGCAAGCCAAAGAAGTTTTTCAGTTTACGGAGACGATGCTGTATCAGTTCGTGCAAGACAACAATGATTCGCCCGCTTCAGTTCTGGAAATTTCGAAATTTCGATTTACACTGATGGAATAATGTCTCTAGCGAAAAAATTGCAAAAAGTGATCTACCAAAATGGAATATATTTGTTTACTTATTATAAATATAAAAAAAATAAGTTGAAGCTTGATTAGAAATACGAAAAGACTTTTTGGACTAACCAATATGTGGACTCCAGTGCCCAACTGAATTTTTTATTGAAAAATAGGTTATATTCCACATTTATTTTCCTTACTAAGGATTGAATACATAAAAGCTCTATAAGATAGGATATTAATATACTAAAATGAAGGTATCTTAAAACATGTCAAACAAAGTACTAAGGACCTTTCTGACATCTGTTTGGCCTTAAAATGGCAGCATATGATTAATATGTATGTCTATGCTAAATGCGGCATGGAATGTAATGAAATAATTGTGCCTAATATTAAGCACTAACAGAAAGTTTGAAGACCGGAGCATACTCTTGTAGAACCTCAGAGGTGATCTGGTCACTGATGCCCGGAGCACACTGAAATTATAGAGGGAACACTTCTCCAACCTGCTGAATGCAGTCAAAGCATAATACCAGGGGATGGTGAACCCGATTCCCCAATCGATGACGATGGAGCAGACGTTCCATTGCCCGACCATGAAGAAGTTCGAATAGCAGTTACCCGTCTGAAGAACAACAAAGCGGCAAAGCCGATGGTTTGCCGGCCGAACTATTCAAATACGGCGGCGAAAAACTGGTAAGAAGCATACATCCTTGTAGATTATGGTCGGACGAAAGCATGCGCAACGATTGGAATTTAAGTGTGCTCAGCCCAATTCATAAAAAAGGAGACCCTACAATCTGTGCCAACTACCGTGGGATAAGCCTCCTTAACATCGCGTATAAGGTTCTATCGAGCTATTGTGTGACAGATTAAAGCCCACAGTCAACAAACTGATTGGACCTTATTAGTGTGGCTTTAGACCTGGCAAATCAACAAGCGTAGGATATTCACCATGCGACAAATCTTCGTCGATTTCAAAGCTGCCTTTGACAGCACGAAAAGGAGCTGCCTTTATGCCGCTATGTCTGAATTTGGTATCCTTGCAAAACTAATGCGGCTGTGTAAACTGACGTTGAGCAATACCAAAAACGAGAAGGACCTCTTCGAGCCGTTCGATACCAAACGAGCTTTCAGATTAGCGACTAGCTATCTACCGTGCGTCTTCTTCACTCTGCTCCTGGAGAAAATAATTGGAGCTGCAGATATCTTCAGATGCTGGCGTACATCTATGATATCCTCAACAACCTCGCCATTAGTACTGCCTACTCCAGTCTGGATAAAGAAGCGAAGCAAATGGCTCTAGTAGTAAGGGCAAGACAAAATATCTCCTGCCATCAAACAAACAGTCGTCGCACTGACGACTTGGCTCCCACATCACTGTTGACAGTCATAACTTTGAAGTCGTAGATAATTTCGTCTATTTTGGAACCAGAATTAAAACCAAAAACAACATTAGCCTCGAAATCCAACACAAAATATCTCTTGCCATAGTTTCTTCTCCTCCACTTTTTGAACTTTGAGCAAAAAATGTTAATCTTAAGGAAATTCGAGTTTTTTTGATTGATTGATAAAAAAGCCTTTGACATATTTACCATCCATTTTTTATAAGTTGTTTAATTATATTTGAAGAGTCACAAAATTAATTTCAAAGAATTCGTTTTTTTTCATTGAGTCGTGTCCTTGTCCTTGAAGGTGATTTTCCGCCGCATTTCTACCCTCGTGGCCGTCTGAAAAACTAAATAATGATGGATTCTTCATTAATACGAGTGCCTCTACCTCAGGAAACCGCAAAATTGAAAAAAAAAATCATAAAATGGCGGCTACTCTAAAATAAAAGTCGACTTTCCTACTATTTTTATAATTTTGTCGATTTGTTTTTAAATTAGAAATTTAAATTTTTAGTTTTTTGTTGCTTGGTGTCTTAAGAGTATTCATTCCGTATTTCAAGTAAACCGGCTGATTAGAGGATATTGTTTCAACTGCTCAACTGTATTGAAAAAATGAGTTTGGAGAAAAGCTTTTCTAAAGTTTTACGTTAAGTCGCCTATTGTTCCAGATGTCCGTCTTTAACGTCGGAAATAATTTGAATTTTGAAAAAACCTTTTAGGAAGAGTATTTTTTGAGTATATAAACTATTGCAACTAAAAACAATTTAAATTCTATTTTTTTTTAATTTCTCGACCAGAATGCCAGAATAATCTTAATATAATGGAAATATTTTTCATAAGCAATGCTCCTAAATATTCAGTAGTCTTGGAACATATATGTATAATACAATTTTTGTTATGCTTTTATATCATAACTGGGTATGAGACGTTCGAAACAGCCTGAGCCCACTCCTCAATGCATTTTTGAGTTGTTTCAACTGCTTTTCTATAAATTGGTCATGTGCAAAATATTTTATGTTAATTTCCGTATTCTTACGATTGTAAACCTTTAATTGCGATAATAATTACTCCGACAGGTTTCTCATTGAATAAACTGGAATATAATTAAACATTACATGCTCATTTGAAAAACAATAAAATATTTTGCACCTTTTCATTTGTCAAGGCCTGGCCTGTCTGCAGGCGAAATGCTAATAAAACTAATAAAATTATGTATCTGTAATGAGGAATTATAAAACTAATTCAATGAAGACTAAAATGTGTCGAGACATTGACATGTTTTGCATATGAAAGAAACATTTCCGCTTATCTGGATCAAAGTGTCACTAGAAGTAATTAAGCTGCTTTCAGCGCTCTAGGGAGCGAATACCAATTTGTCAAATTAAGAGCTTTAAAGCTGATTTCAACGCTGTGATCCCAATATACATATGTGTATAACGGGTGATCAAAGTAGGGGTACTTTTTTCAATAGCCTTTTCTTGACAGAACACGCGAGAGTCGTGCCAAGCTGTCATGTTTTTGCTTGTTCCGTATTGTTTGGCATTTTATTATGGAAAGACTAACACCTGTATACGTTTACAAATCGTTCAACTTTATTATGAAAATTAACGTTCTGTAAAGAATGTATTTCGCGCACTTCGCTCAACTTAACAGCGTAATATTCGCAATCCCATCACCCATCTTGAGGCCCAGCATTCATTATTGGATAATATTGGACCAAACAGACCACGTCCAGCGCGCAGTGAAAAAAATAAAGCAGCCGTAACTGAGAGTGTACACGAAGACTGTGGAAAGTCGATTCGGCACCGTTCGCAGCAACTCGGACTAACGTATGAAACGACTTGATGCATTTTACGTTGAGATCTTAAACTGAAAGCGTACGAAATAGAGCTTGTGCAAGAACTGAAGCCACATGACTTTCACAAGCGACATCGCTTCGCTCTATGGGGTCTTGAAAAGTTCCAAGAAGATCCGACATTTTCGAGCCAAATTTTGATTGGCACATTACTGGCTGAATAGGAATGCTAAGAAGCAAAATTCATTCAGATCAGATCAGAGAAAAAAAAGGTTTGGTTTTTGGTGTGGTTTGTGGGCCGGTGGAATTATCGGTCCATATTTCTTCAAATATATATATACCCGACTATGGCTGAAATTGAAGCTCGTGTTTTGGTTTGAACAAAACGGCGCCTCTTTCCATACATCACATCATTTGCAAAATGGATTTATTGAGAGAACACTTCGTTGGGCAGATAATTTCAAGTTTTGAGCCGGTCGATTGGCCACCAAAATCGTGTGACATCATTCCTACCGTTTGAATTCTTTCTTGGTCCGATTTAGACAATTTATAGTTGTGAGACGACGACAAACCTTAAAAGCACTGTTTGTGCAAAGTTTTACTCCGATAATTTAATTTCTGCTTTACCTATATTACAAACTATATGTGGTTCTAGGACGGTTTTGTGCATTTTCCCAATATAACATAAGAATGGCAATTAAATTTGATTGGTTGTGTAGGTCCCGAAATATAGAACCTAAATATGGGCGGTGCCACAACCGTTTTCCAATTTTACTACCAATTAATGTGAAGCTCTGACGCATAATCTTCATTGGGAAATGTTTTAAACATATTTCTTGAGCGAGTTATCACACTTTTAGTTGTTCAACATAACCGTTATGTGAAGGGTCGTCGAAGTTATCATCTAATTCCATATGACAGGTTAATCAAACGTACAAGGGGTTTTTGATAGATTCACTTAGACTTACTTTACTTTGGTGTCATTTATTAGTTTTTGGGGTAAACAACATCCTCAAACTTAGCATAATAGTGTCGGGGCTAATTTTTTCGGAAATTTCTAAATGTTTAAGAGAAACTGTCTGTGTGAGAGAGTATGTGTGCTACTTAGGAGAAGATCACAACTGTTCTCGTAACACGACGACACTTAATTTTCAATTTTCGATCTAATTTTGGGTGTATAAGTTACTAAGTCTTTTGATCTGTTTATGACTCAGTATTGAACATAATCGAAATAATTAAGAACGCTTTCTTAGAATAATATAAATTATTATACGAAAGTTGACGAGATCAAACATACAAATTCTTTAAGACTCATTAAATAAGACTCGAATATATCTATCTCCGTAGAATATATCTTTGTAAATACCCACTGGTGGATGTGGCAGTGCCGCGATACTACCATTGTGCGCATCAAAACTGTATATTGTGGCAGGTCACATGTGTTTCAAGTTGAATTCAATTAATCCATAGGTAGATAAAGAATTCAAGATGAGTACAGAGGGGCAAAGTCCGTTCGTCATCTTAAACATTTCAACATTGGTACTAATACCACATTACAACTGCGAATATGCCTGCGTCATGTGTTGTGGAAGTATTAAATGGTCCTGAAAGCAAACGATAAGCTGGTCGTGGGCTTTTCAGATACGGAAAGGTAGAAAAGTAAATTAAATGTTTAAAGATAAAGCAAAGAGACCTGAACGCCCATATACGTAGATTGCTATATATATTTCTGGCCTAATAATGTAAAATGGCATATTCATCAACGAAAATGGTTTTTTTATGTGTTTTTTTTCTTTTTTTATTTTTTTTGTCGATTGCTGTTTTGTTTCGGGCTCATACGCATAGATCCATGATTCGTCACCTCTTACGATCTTATAAACGTCTTTTGAAGTACCCCGATCGTATTTTTTCAGCATTTCTTTACACCAATCCACACGAGCCTTGTTTTGAGCGATTGTCAAATTGTGCGGGATCCTACGAGAACAAACCTTTTTTACGGCCAGATGTTCATGCAATATCGAATGAAGGCTGGTGGGAGAAATGCATAGGCATGCCTCTATCTGAAGGTATGTTACATGACGGTCTTGCATTATCAGTTCACGTACGGCATCGATGTTTTCTGGCACAACGGCTGTTTTTGGACGACCTTTACGGAATTCGTTCTTGAGCTAGCGTCGGCCACGATTGAATCCGTTGTACCAGTTTTTCACAGTGCTATAGTATGGTGCTTCATAGCCATACAAAGATTTTAGTTCATCGAGGCACTCTTGTCGTGATAATCCACGTCGAAAGTTGTGAAAAATGATCGCACGAAAATGTTCACGAGTTAATTCCATTTTTTTGGCCGAGATGAATTTTTTAGTTCCCTGTAAATAAAACAATTCACGATTAAATGACAAAACGTTCTGAGTGATGTTATGCTAAAAAATGTCAAACTTTCCAATGGAAATGTCAGATTGCACCTGGCAACACTTAGTGTTGCCCTAGGCCAGAATATATATAGCAGCCCTCGTACCAGATGTATGTATGTAAATGCAAATATGTTATATGCAAAGATGTATTATATATATTTGTATGAGATTGTATATAGTTCATATCGCTTGGTATACTTGTATATTGGCAAACCTTTGTGGTTGTTGTTCGAGCTCTTTCAGTCATTTGCATTCAATAAGCTCGCTCTGATTTATTCGCTGTCACATTGGCAAAGATGCTTTCAAAAAAGACAACAACAACAATTTTATGAGCCAATCATAGCCGCTTGTCGGCAAACTCACTTAGCAGTACGCAAATATTAAAACGTGCTTATATGGGCTCATATGCATGTTGTTGTATCTTTATACTAAGCATATGTGCAGTCGGGTGCATGCATTTGCTCACATTCGCGTACTTTGTAAACACAGAGATTAGTGGCTCAGATTATTATAATTACACTTAATCATACACTCGTATGTGGAATGAGTCGTGCTTGCCATATTTTCAAAAATGAACATATAATAAATGAAATGAAACATCAAAAAAATACGCTCGTGAATACTCGTATTCTGTACAAATACGTGCATATATTCGTATTTATATAAATTCATTTTTTCATGTTTTGCAAAAATAATTATTGGCCGCGAGCCACTGGTCGATTTACGAGATACTTGATCAAAGCAAACAAATCATTTTTCAGCTGCGTAGGTGTTTGTAGTTTCAACTGATGCAAATGGTGGTTGCTGTACAGCGCAGCCCCCGACCATGCTACTTCACTGCGGATTAGTCAATTCTAATCATAATTATGTCAAAGTGAGTTTTTCTAGTAATTATACTTGATTTATTGTTTCCTTAAGTCAAAGCAAGCGTGGTTGTTGCAGATTTTTTTCTCACAACTGTCATTTATTGCTTGTAAAATCTCCACGCAAGTCTTAAGATCCTTACCATGAATTACTACGAATTGTTACATTGGAATTAGTACTCAAAGTATATTTTGTTTTCTTTCTTATGAAAATTTTTGGGGTTACCTTAAAAAATGGTACAATTTTGAAAATTTTCAAATGTTTTTCAAGTATTCACCGCTGGTTTCATATATCCAATTTCGTATGTAAAAACAGCTTATCTCTCAAATATGTGTACATACAACCAAAATACCTCAATTTCAACTTCCCCAATTCCGTGGTACAACAATTTCTCTCCTCCCACAGCAAAATATCGAGGAGTCAAGATCGGCTGAACTGGAAAATGAATATTGAGAAAGGATTAAGCAAGTACGTAACAAGATAATATTCAGCAGGAATTACGGCCTAAAACCGAATATAGGCATATGAGTTCCCCCTGCGGGTAGGGGGGACCCCCTTTGGGTAGGGGGGGAAACCGAATATGCCCGCGGCAAGGCATGCCTATCGTAAGAGGCGACTAAAAGCCAAATGCACTATGTCTGACAAGTACAGGTCTGTTTATAATTGTCAACATGGTCTAAGTCGGAACAGTGCTATAAAAAATAGCTCGAAATGATGTCATATTCTTAAATGGGTTTGCGATTATATAACAAATTCTAAAATCTAACGGGATAACAAAAATCATACAGTCGGGTTCTTAAGAATTCCTTGGAATTCTTGGGGGCTCGACTGGCAGTAGCTTAAGCGCAAGCTTGGGCTACAGGTCACACCAAAGACTAAAACATGGTACCACGGGGAGCAGCCGCCCCTGAAGTTCGCTTCAGTCTGCTCATTGGGTTTTGGCCCTTTGGGGAGATTTGTAGTGGCTGTGGTTTAAACCTAAATGCAGGAAGGGCAATAGTCCAATGTGGAGTCGCACTGCGGCTGGGTGCCGGACCCAGAGTACGGCAGAGGTTTTAGATGGGCCTCGAACACGACCAAGGTGGCTAGGGTGTTTCCTTTGGTTTTCACCCGAACCGATTGGAACCAAAGTGTATGTGTGTGGGACGGCACTCATACCTTGGTTTCTTCCAGAGTGTAGTGTTGTGCATGCACTTACACTTTGGGGCGCTGATCAACGAATTAATTTGATCTATGTGCTACTAGCAATAGATAGCACCGTGGATTTGAGCCTTCGTAGGCAGATACCCACGTAAAACACATTGACAGTTATAGGCATATGAGTGTGTACGGCCGTCAGTAGATCAATCCTTACATATGGGACACTGGGTTTGGTGGCCAGCATTAAATAAACAATACGATAACAGAAACTTTAATGGAATAAGAGGCCAGCCTGGGCAGGAACTTCCGGGGCTATTAAACCATGACGGAATGAAGCGCTTAATATGTTCCTGTATCAACTGGCCATAGACGCTATAAGAATTAAGGAGATTGGTGATTGAAACAAGAAGAGTCATTGACTTAGCGATTTTCTGAATCAGCTCAAAACAAGTGTAAATAAATCATACGCCGAGATCATGAGCTTCAATTTCAGGCATCAAATAGTCGGTTATCATGTGGCGATAAAGGTCGCCATTGACGTTTACGTCCTCACCGACATCATTTTTGAGGAAATGTGGACCGATGATTCCGCTAGCCCACAAATCACCCCAAACCGTTGTTTTTGTTTCGATGAAATGACAGCTCTTAAATATCTTGAATGCGGCATCGCTGAACAAAATTTGCCTTGAGAACGTCTGATATTTTTGCAATTTTTGAAGAGGCCATAGAGTGAAGCGATGTAGCTTGCGAAGGACCGGTTCTTGCACAAACTGTATTTCGTACGCTTTCAATTTAAACTCTCGACGCAAAATGCGTCAAGTCGTTCCTTAGGCCAGTACGAGTTGCTGCGAACGGCGCTCCACGTTCTTCATGTACACTCTCAGCTATGACTGATTGTTTTCTTCACTGTGTGCTGGACGTTGTCGATAACATTCGAATAGTTAACAGAAATATGGGCTTAAGACGGGTGATGGTGTAGCGTATATTATGCTCAGTAGGCCAATTATGTTGACAAAAAATTGAGCGAAGGGCGCGAAACATATTCTTTACAGAACGTCAATTTTCTTTAAAAGGTTGAACGAATTGTAAACGTTCTTCATTAATTCATTAATTTAAAAACATATCCAATATCCAATGGAGTTTAATTGATTTTAGGAATTTGAACTCCGCTAAACTCTCCTGCTCCATTAAATGACGACATTGGTGCGTTTGGCTCGAAGTTTGTCCTCGCAAATAAGACATTAGGAGCCTTAATTTTCACAATTTTCTACTGCTCCACGGACCCCGCAGATTAGTGCAGTTGATGAGCGCCACCATCAAACGTCGTTTCAAATTTCACTACATGCTGCCGCTGCTTTGAACTCTGTCGACTTGTGCCCGTGTTCTTGATTTTTAGCTTCTCGGCTGCGTTCCTCCACTTTCTGTTTTCCGAGGTTGGCTTCGATTCCCTATCTATTAAACGCTGTCTATTTTCAATCATAAGCTCCTCAACACATTCGCAAACGCTGGATCCGAGGTACAACACCAGTTGTGTCTGTCGAAATGAGCCCTGCCGTCTATCGCCACTCTATTTCTTCTACTTTCAGGGCGGACTTGCCCTGGTGTTGGTTAAAAATCCTGACCGCTGTCTTAAATGACGCATTTGCTTTCAGCATCTTCTTACTTAGTTTCTTCCGGTACCCTCTCTGGTTTTCAGAGTTGGTACCCCTGCTTACCTGCTCCGCAGAACGAAACCGTTCTTCATCTTCCTCTTTCTCTGCCTTTGTGCGCACAGCACTTTTTTGATGCTAGTCGTAATGGATTGTGACACCCGTGTGCTGTGGGCTGGCTTCTCAGTAGTACTACAACCACTGCAATCTGTTTCCGTTGCAATGAAGGTGTGGCCGCTGGCAATACAGCATGCATAATCGCTGTGCCCGGTAGCGACCTCGTATTTCCAATGAAGTGTGGGCTGATACTCCAGCCTGCTTGTTCTCTTCAATGGCTACCAAGGCTTAAGCTTCGAATTCTCGGGCTTGTACCTTTAACGTTTTATACCTATCAAGTATGGAAAATTATTAGAAATGGTTGTTTTATTTATTATAAAATATACCTGTCATGTCTCGGCCATCCTAGAGGCAGCTTGAAATCACGACATTACAATTTTGGTCGAACTGAAGAAGCTTAGAAGTAATTTGAAGTTGGCTTACTAAATCTGTTCATATATTCATTGTTTTAAGATTTTGGAAGTTGTGAGACAGAAACAGAATGATGAGACTAGATTGCGGCTCGTGGCTCAATTATTCTTAAATCAAAGTGATATCAACAATTCTGAGAGGCAAACAAAATTGGATGCTATTAAAATGTTCATATAGACTTTTTGCTTCCAACAACGTCAAAATTTTAGTTGCGACGACCAGAAAATTTTGTTAAACCACTTTTATCTTAAGGACATATAAACGCTCATTTAATTGTGCCGTAAATATTTATTTATTTAGTTAAGTCTAAGAACATTAATTCTTACAGACTATTTTAAATATGTAATATATAAACAATTTTGTATGTACATAACTAACTTCTAAACGGGAAAATAACATGTATGCTTCTCTGTTTTAATTTCTGTTAGATTAGTATCCAGTTTTACGTCGGCCATACTCTGTTCCCGCATACCTGGTCTAACCCCACAACAACGGCAGCTGTGTAGTGAGTCGCCAGATGCTTTAATCGCGTTGGGTGAAGCTCATCAGATGGGATCGCATGAGTGTCAGCACCAGTTCCGCGGACATCGTTGGAATTGCTCACAAGTTTGGCAGGAAGGTGTCTTTGGACACGTCATGTTTGTCGGTAAAAACTGGATACAACGCAACTAAAAGATGTATGGAAGACATTTTCAAACTGCCATGTTATTTACTTACAGGTTCTCGCGAAGCGGCCTTCACTTATGCCATCGCCAGCGCCGGAGCGGCGCACTCTGTGACGGCAGCCTGCGCGCGTGGCAATATATCTTTGTGCGGCTGCGACATGCGCCACAAACCCAACAGTGACTCGCAGTCTTGGAAGTGGGGCGGCTGTTCGGCCGATATCAATTTTGGCATGAAATTCGCACGCAAATTTCTTGATGCACGCGAAATCGAAGGCGATGCGCGCACGCTGATGAATCTGCATAACAATCGCGTTGGTCGCAGGGTGAGTACTTCAGCACTTCGAAGCTAGAAGCTAACTCTAATTTTTCTCCTTTTTTCGAATTTTCTTTTTCAGTTAGTTAAGAATCTGCTAAAGACGGAGTGCAAGTGTCATGGCGTGAGTGGTTCGTGTGAGATGAAGACGTGTTGGAAGAGTCTGCCACCTTTTCGTCAGATCGGCGAGGTGCTTATGCGGAAATACAAAAGGGCAAAACATGTGCACGTTAAAGACGTAAATGGACTGAAACAAGTATTAAGGGAGTAAGTGACCGTCCATTTTATGAATCACCTGCGACTTTATTGTTATTCGCCTTTTAGGAGGAATAGTAGCCGTGAACTGAAGCGTATGGAGCTGGTCTATCTCCAAAAGTCGCCGGATTATTGCGAACGCAATGTGCAACAAGGCATTCTCGGCACGACTGGTCGTGTTTGCAATCGTACCTCGAGTGGAACTGAAAGCTGTGATAAATTGTGCTGTGGGCGTGGCTATAATACGCGTCAAGTACGACGAAGAGCACAGTGTCGTTGTAAGTTCCGTTGGTGCTGCGATGTGACCTGTGACGTGTGCGAGGAAAATTACGAGGAATTCACGTGTAAATAAACAGTTGATAGATATACCATTTTAGGCGATGTTTTACAAAAATATCATAGAAAACAACAACATTGTTAGCTAATTATTTATTACTTTGTAAGATATTCCCTGTGTGTATATTGTAGACATAAGCTTATTAGTTCTTAGAAGTGCTAAGTAAGAGTTTAGGTGTAAGAATCTAGGTTTATTCCCTCAATTTTGTTAAGCTTATTTATTTATGATTTTTTTAATGGAAATATATGTATCCAAACTTTATATTTCACACCGAATAAAAACGAAATCGAAAGATATCTAACGAATATCCCCAGCTTAATTTCTTTAGCATTTTTGCCCGTGAAGTCCCATACGTTTTAGCCGAGGAACTGAACGTAATACCAACTTATTTTGATAATAGCCTTAAATATAGGGTACAGTGTTCTCCTATATTTATTCCAATCTTTAATGTCAATTATCGTTTCGACCAGTTAGGCTTCTTCGGCGAAACAAATCAGTTATTCGCCGCCTTTTGCGCTATTTTATAAGATTTATTTGCTATTGTTGTAAATTTTATGTAGTTTAGCTATTGAAATGATCCCTGATCCCTGAAAAAGTCTTAAAGAAAATTCGATTGGATATTGACTCATTAGATAATATAACTAAAACAGTTGTTTAAGAAGCTCAGCGGGTGTCTTAAGCGGAAGCTTTCATAAGAATTAGATTTAAAATATTTAGCTAAGAAAGGTGGTTGCCGGGATATTTCGCTATACAGAAAGTTGAGAAAAGAGACATTTTATGGTTATTAGTTTGCAAACTGCTCGAATTGCCAGTCTCTACTTGAAAACATAAAAAGTCAATTTTGATAGTTTGCTTTTTCATTGACTCGATTTATGTTAAACATTTGTTTGAACGCTCTATTTAAGAAAATTCTCCTAAATTAACAGGCTCCCTTAAAGATCTAAATAACAGGGAAGGTCGAAGTTTGGATTACAGTAACTCGAAATACATGTTTTTTTTTGTTCTGTCGAGGCTAAATTTAAAGTGGGCGATTACGCCCCCTTGTGGGCGTTGCAGGTGTCAAGGGGGGGCAGTAAGAGACCCAGAAAGAAAATGGGGGCGTTGTGTAGAGGCCTGGGGGGTTATTTGTAATTTTATTTAGCTAGGAGGCCTCTTAGACAACGACTATATGAGCTCTCGACTCTCAACAACAACTTGTGAACAGCAACTAATATAAATTAAAAGATTGCAAAAACTCGGTTCTATATTTCTCTCCGCGTAGTTCATATATCTGTCCTATTTTATTGAATATAGAAAAATGAAAATCATGTCAATCGGTCGCTCCGTTTCATAACGGGGCATCTCGACAGGATAGAATATATAGAATATTAACTGTCAAACGTATTGCTATTGCCATTGCCAAATCTGTATGTGGGCATTTGCTATCATAATATAATCATTTGCGCAAAGGTGTAGGGTAGATAAGTTCGAGCTGATGTAGCGAATGCTTTGAGCTCTTGAATAATTTATTTATCACTTGCGAAATGACTTCGGGTAGGTAAATAGCTGTAGTAACGCAAGTTTTGAGCTTTTGAACTCCTTAAATCGTTTATGTGGAAAATAAAAAAATGATCTTTATCCTTTCTTACAAATGTATTTCTGGGGAAAATAAGATAATACGAAAAGGAGAAAGATCCTTTTTTTACAAATGTATTTCTGGGAAAAATAAGATAATACGAAAAGGAGAAAGATCCTTTCTTACAAATGTATTTCTAGGAAAAATAAGAATTCATATTTTTTGAGTACTATATAATAATTGTACTTAAGCATTCCTATATAAACAATGTAATATTTATTTTATAAGTATTCATTTGTGGTTTTGCGCGCAATAGATGAGCATTACTTACGCCTCCTTTACACTACTCGCGAAGTTAAACGTATTTCTCAAAGCAAAACAATGTCGGAAGTAAAAAAGAAGAGACGGCAATACTGTGCGGAATACATTAAATTCGGATTCATTGAAAATCCCACAAACCAATCCTCGCCTTTGTGCCTTCTATGTCTAAAAACATTTTCGAATGAAGCAATGAAGCCTTCAAGACTGCAAGATCATTTGAATAAAATGCATCCAGATAAGAGAGACAAGAATGTAGCATATTTTCAAGACCTAGAGAAGAAGCATAATACTCAGCCAAGTGTAGCAAAACTATTTTCGGCGGCTGCTAAGCAAGAGCTTCGTACAATATCTCTTTGTTAATTGCTCAAAAACGCAAACCACATAACATCGGAGAAGAGTTAATATTGCCAGCAATAAATGAAATAATAACTACCGTGCTTCATAAACCGGCCGCAGATATTATCCGAAAAATTCCTTTGAGTAATAGTTCTGTGCAAAGACGAATTGATGAAATGGCTGAAAACATTGAAGAATCATTGTACGATCACCTGAGGTCAAGTCAATTTTCAATTCAGCTGGATGAGTCCACTTTACCAACTAATGAAGCATTGTTGTTGTCTTACGTGAGCTTTATTAAAGATGAGAAAATATGTGAAGAACTATTACTTGCTAGAAATTTAGAGACCGATACAAAAGGCGAAACCATATTCAATATATTGGAAAAGTTTTGCGATGAGAAAGAGATTCCTTTGAAAAATATTATTTCAATTGCTACGGATGGCGCTTCGGCTATGATAGGGTGCCATGAAGGCTTAATAGCGCACTTAAAAAATAAAATTCCAGATGTCCTTGGTGTACATTGCGTTATTCATAGACAACATTAAGTTGCTAGAAACTTAAGTGAAAAACTATTTCAATCACTGCAATATGTCATAAAAGCAGTCAATATAATCCGCAACAGCTCTTTGAATGATAGATTATTTCATCAGCTTTGTGTTACTAATGACGAGGATTTCAATCGTTTGTTGTTTCATACTGAAGTTCGTTGGCTATCAAGAGGCAATTGTCTGACTCGATTCTACAACCTGTTTGACTCCGTTATAGAGTTCTTGGAAACTAAAGATACAGAATTCCAAGACAAGCTCATAACATCAAAGAATGACTTAGCTTACATGACAGACCTGTGTAAATTGTTCAACGATATGAATCTCTAACTGCAAGGCGATAAACTAAATTTAATTAAAACAAAAAACGTCGTTGCTGCTTTCGCAGCCAAACTGCTTCCACACAAAAAGAATCTGGGCAGACGTGAGTTTCACAATTTTCCGAATTTATCAGTATCATGCAGTAACGACGAATTGTTTGCCTACTGCCAACATTTGGAAAACCTCCACATTGACTTCACCGAACGATACCAGGACATTTTGAACTTGGAAATACCAGACTGGGTGTTGGATCCGTTTTCAAATGTCAACACAGCAATGTCACCTCAGCTAGAAGAAGAACTTGTAGAATCGACAACAAACGAGGAAAAAGAATCAAGTTCAAAAATGGTTACCAAGAATTTTGGCTACAAAAACCGATCTCGCAATTGTTCCCTGTATTGTGGTCAATCGTGCAACGATTCTTGATAGCATTCCCATCGTCATATTTGTGTGAACGTGATTTAGTGCTGTGACAACACTGCTTACTAAAAATAGAAAACGTTTGCTTGTTACCGAACGTGGCGACTTGCGACTGTTCTTGAGTAAATTGGAACCTGATATTAACAAACTTATTAAACAGCATCAGATTCATCCTTCACATTAGTTTTTATATATGGATCGATTATTTTAGTTTTATTTTTAATAAAATATTCTCTGTTTTAATACTATAAAGTTGTGTTTCAATAATCATTCTTATTGGCAGGTGGAGCCCGTAAGAGTTAACTTGAGACCTAAGCGCCGTTGTATGTTACCTACTGCGCTTAGGTTTCAAGTTGCTGGTTATAGTAAAAGTTTCGTTTAGAATTCTCCGTTAATATACATATAAAGGTCACAATAATTAATCAGAAGTAATAGTGGTTTTTAAATAGGTGAAAAAATGGGGGCGCTAAAAAAATATTTATTCTCAAAGTGGGCGGTAGACAAAATAAGTTTGGGAACCACTGCTTTAAGGGAACCATTGCTGCAAAATTTTATTCCGTTATATGTATTAATTTCATCTTGATTTGTGTACTGGAAAGTGAAAGAATGAAATGGAACTTTCATACCGGCTCTCAAAAATCCATCTCATACCATCTCAGAGGTAAAATTTAATGTCTTTGGCGTAATTAGTTATATTTATCTCGATTAGCTTTTGGTGATACGTATAACGGTTAGGTGAACAAAGCTATAACACTTTGTAGCAACAGCAGAGTATAAATATACGATAGCGGTGCTCGGAGCATCACATCATCGGACTTACACATAGGTGCCCAGAAGTGAACAGTAGTGACAGCATGGATGCTTCAAGATGAGATGGATACAACAAAAGTTCTTCACGCACGAAGCACTTCCAAGCAATTGGTTGTCTGTTTTTTTTTTTTTTGGAAGAACTAGACCTGTCGCAATAGTATCACAAGAAAAATGCAGAACAAGAAATCAGGAAAACCAACCGTCGAAGACGGACCACTCCTCATCGCAACAATGCAAGCTGTCACACAACGACTGCATATCTGAGCACTAAGAACATCGATTTGATGAGTCATCCATGGTATAGTCTGTCTTAGTATCAATTGACTTCTGATGATTCCCGTTCGTCGTCGACGCGTTCATAAGACGTCAGCACTTTTCAACACTTGAAGAGACAGCTAATGCGTTCTGAATGCATGTTCTGGAGTTATCTCAATCGACAATTGGTTAAAACGAATGCAAAATTGTATAGATCTTAATGGAGAATATAGTTCTCTAATCTCGAATTATAAAAGTCAACACTCGTATAGGGAAGTAGGCCTGTAGTAGTTCGAGTACACAATTTTTCCACTGTAGTTTAAAAGTGTCGGCATAATGTTACGTATTAAATTTAAAATTGATGGAGAAAATAGTGCCTGAGATTATGAATTTTAGTCTAAGGTGGGTGGTGATCCGCCCATTGTTTAATTTTGGCATCGACGCCTATGAGCAACGTGTTTAGTTAGTCAACATAACTGTTATAAGAAGAGAGAGAGTTAAGAACCGATTTCACCCATTCACACCATAAATAATTACTGCGATGTCCTATATTTTAATTTAGAACTTAATATTTTACAAGTTTTCGATTAACGGCATTTTGTAGGCATCATTCTTCCAACTCTGAAGAGTATATATGGTATTGAACTTGCCACGAATTTTATAACACCCAAAAGGAAGCGTCCACAAGTTTACAAAGTATATATATATAACTGATCAGGGTGATGACTTGAGTCGATTTAGCCATGTCCATCTGTATATATACGGTTTAGACCCTCGTCATTTCCTCACCCTGAAAAGTGTACGAAGCAGCTTGCTATATTCTATAGTGATTATTTTGAAATTTTGTGCAACGATGCATCGAGAGCGTTCTTCTAAGGTAAAGCCAACGTATGTTGGTTCCTACCTCCGGTTAGCTTTACCTAGAATAGTTATCAGTATAAAGTTTAGTAAATACTTACCCTTTCCGCGTACTCCGACAGCTCTTGTAGCTTCGCAACCATTTCCAGCACATACTATCGAAAGTTAAGATAGGCGTGCCTGTTGCTCTGGTTACCGAGAGCCACGAATAAGTGCCGCTTAGTTCTCATGGCCGTTGCAGTCGCCCCTGACGTTGTAGGGTTGCCCCGATCAAACTTAATCTTGGTTTTCCAGCGTCGATCTTTCTCTTCGGTTATTAGCCGGTCCACTATTTTCCTTCCCACGGAAAACTGCTTTTCTTTACAATACTTTCCTCGATCCAGTTAGCTAAATTCAGATCCGTGGACGTGAATTGCACCCATTGCGCATAGGGTCCATTTTTTCCTACTTATTTTTCGTCCCGTTGGATTTGCAGCTAAATTTGACATGGTTTTTGTCTCTGATTTTATTTATCGGGCTCACTTCAACCCTTGCGAGCTTAGCAGTAGCACTAAGATCACTGTGAACTGTGAACTGCACCCTTCACACCAGAAAATGGCCGCTGGCTGCCCATCAAGTATATCACTATGCTCGCTAAGGGTAGCAACCATTTCCCGACCGACGTTTTCCATATTAACATACTTGTTGGTTTTTTCTTCAGGGAACCTCTACCCCTACATAGCATTCAGACGAACCGCTAGGTACCTCATTAATAGTGGCAGAAGTAGATATATGGAAGGATGATTATATACCCTAATCTTATCTAGAAGCCGCCCCATTTGCTGTTGATTTTGATGTAAATATACGAGACTTGAAGCAAAATTGATTAATAAAATTAAGAGAATCTACGACCCATAGTATCAGTATATAACATACCAATTTTGATTATAATACATTCATAATTTCGTAGAATGGCAAATATTGGACATCAGGCTTTGGTTTTTGAAAATTGCTCGGTTACACCCTATTTGAGCGCTTCCTTATTTGTTTTAAAAAATACAGAAAATTCTGAGTTAAAATTAGTATTTACCGACGAAATATAAAACTTAGAACCGATTCGTTCCTTAGATTTAGAATTACCCAATAGACGTTGTTGCCAGCATGAAATGTACCTACGTTTTCCAGTGGAAAGGTACACAAGCCATTTCTTTCATATTTCAACTATTTGCTATTTGGCATTCGTTGTGCTTTTGCTTTTCTTTGCTCTTTCATTTCTAATGGAATTTCCATACTATTTACAACAAAATACCGTCACACAACCCCGCGCGCCACCCAAGACTGCTGACAAAAGCGCGCAATGTGAGTTGATGCTCTAAGCAAACTGGAGAGATAGAGCGTGAGTCAATTCTTTGCATTGCTTTGCTTTGCGTTGTGCTTCGGTGTGAGAGCTCGCAAGCGCCTGATGTCCTGCGGCAATACGATGGCGCCACATTTCATTGATTACAAGTGCCACTACCAATGAAACGAAGCGCATGGGAGACGGCCGACACAATCGTATGCGCTGTGTTGAGTGCGAGCATAATTTCGGTTAGCTCTTCTCCAAACAGACTGTCGGCCAGCGGGTTGAGGGCGGCAATACATGTGCAGCTATGTATGTTGTTGTTTTCTACCAGAATTGTTATTGCAACCAACTGATTTGGTATCGATGTGTTTGACTCAGACGAGTGCGCTCCAAACGCGGGTGCGCGCCATGCACGAAGTGGAAAGTTTTGCTCAATACAAATTTGCTTTCACTAAATGGGCTTTTCACGATGCCTCGTGATACACCAACTACGAACGTTAGCGACGACCGATAGCGGCGACGACGTTTCAGCACTTTTGGGTATAACAGTAGCGGTTCATCGAATTGGCGTTCAGTTCTTAAGGGTAGTTAGTTGGAAAACGGCGTCAAATCGGGCTAACGGTGCCGCACAATTGGGTTGATAGCACATTTTTTTGTATTATACCAAAACTAGTGGTGCAGAAGACGGGCACAGTGCAGAGGGCCACCAGCAAGCTGAAAAATGTATATATAAATCGGTAGTAGTTGCTGAAAAAGTGTATACCGCAGTGTAGGAAGTATTAAAAATTCATGTAAATTTTGTGTTCAAATGTGGAAAATTCCAAATATCGCAGTCTAGCAACAAATCGAATGCATTGTGCAACCCACCAAAAATTATACAAAAGGTATATCAGCATTAATTAATTATACAAAACGCATACACACACAAATACATACACGGATAAGGAAAAAATTAAAAAAAAACCGAAAAGTGTTAAAAGCAATTTTTAACTAAAATTGTATACCGAAAACCAAGTAAATCTGCAGAAAAAGCCTAGAAAAAAAATACTCGAAAAAGTAAGAAAAAAATGAAGAAAATGTATGAACGAGAAAAATTTGTTGGGTATAACAGAGAAGACAGTGTAATGACCAAGCAAGTGATGTGAAAACTACAGTGGAGTGCGAAAGCGCAGCAAAGTGGCAGGAGGGAGTTTTCTGGGTACAGAAAAGCGAGTGCGAGTCAACGAGAAGTGATGGTGAAAAATGCATTACTCCAACAAAAGCAACACACACGCACACACACATGCAACGAAATATGCGTGCAAAGCTATTTGCCTAACTTGAGTCATGCACTGGTGTGCGTCTAAAAATAGATTTCCCGATAACGGTAACGGCATGTGCGAACAGCAAAAATATACAGAAAATATACGAGAAAAAAGCATAAAATTCCGCAAATAATTTCGTTAAACTTCTTAAAGCGAGCAGCGATATATGTCAAGCTAACGATTAAAGCCCAAAAGCCAGGGCGTAGCAAACTGTGCTAGTATGTTAAGAAACACACGCACGCACACACGTACTCGCTGCACACACATGTGCACACTGGCGTTCGGCGAATTTCATTAAATGCGTGTGCATGCATAATTTTAGGCGTTCGAGCACAAGACACGGTGAGCCAGCGAGCGTGAAGCCAACGTCAAAGTAACATTACTTGAGCACTAAGCCACTAGGCTTCTGGTTGCGCGACGAGACGACAAACGGGACATTACAACACACTTCATTCACTTAGGAGAGGGGATGGGGGCGGTGTTGGGGCCGAGTGTGGGGCGCAGACGAAGTAGGGACAGTGTGGCGCAGGTTCATTGCATTAACCCACTGGAGCGTTGAGGTGTGATGCTTATCGATTGAAGGCAAACAGAATTTTATTATAAATTACATCAACCTACATCTGACACAATACCCGCTGCCTTACTTACATACATATACCAACGCAGAATCACACATACACACCCACACAAGCACGGGCACACATGTAATTACTATACATTTATGTACACACAGAAAACGGTGCAAAGTGTAGGAGAGTTATAAAAATAAAACCGTTTGGGTATCAGTGTATTCACACGAGAGCAACTATTGCCTCGGAGTCATGCAAACACACACACACACGCACATATAACTTAGCTGACAGCGCGCAGTAATACGCTCGTGTATCTATGCATAATTTTAGCGGCTACAGAGTAACCACTAAATACCTGCTTACTTGTCAAACACAACAAACACCAGCAAGAACAAGACACACATATACACCGACCGCGTAAAAAGAGTCAGCGTAAGGAGTTCGGCATGCGCAGCGCAGTGGCGCTCCGAATGGAGCTGAGCTGAGCATCGCAAGAAGGAGCGCAAAGCGAAGTAGAGCACATAAAGTGGAGTGGAGTTGCGCCGAGTTGAGTGGATTTTCTGCGTGCTCAATAAGGGCGCACAGCGCAGAGTGGCGCACCGCTGCTCGTTAGTGCTACTGCTTTCGGTTCAACCAGAGCCCAAAACTATTTCTCCCGTTTAGTTGTGCGTGTTTGGCGCGAAGGCATTAGGCTGTGTCACTTTGCAATAACTGGATTCCTACTATC
Source organism: Bactrocera tryoni (assembly GCF_016617805.1). Taxonomy (NCBI): domain Eukaryota; kingdom Metazoa; phylum Arthropoda; class Insecta; order Diptera; family Tephritidae; genus Bactrocera; species Bactrocera tryoni. Next base: position 36,462,782 of record NC_052501.1, read on the forward strand.
GTAGTAGCGGTATATAGGCTTGATGGGTAAATGCTACTATTTGCCGGATACTACGTTGTTGGTGACAACCAAATACTTGGTTACTGTTATTTTCGAACGCGGAAAGTGCCCGCACTAACTCGATTCGGTTGCATTTACTTAGTGCGATTTCGCCAATGATTAGTCATTTTGAGTATTCTGTACTAACAACTCGCTGATTGATGTGAAATGGCGGTGATTTCATCTCTATTGTGTCATCAGCAGCGAACCTCGATTGTCCAGCTTGACAAATCGCATCATATCGCATTCGGAAAACACAGCCCGTTGCCTGGTTCGAGTGTATTGTGTGCGTAACTGTCACTTTGTTCGCTCTGCGTTCAAATGCTGACAGCGGCATGTTCTTCAATTATAAGAAAATACCTTTTTCTGAATGAAGGCCATCACTCTGCTGACAATACTGTTTCTCAGAACATATATGTGTCTTGTGCTCGATCAACAGTTCGAAGATTCCTGATTTTGGAAGAACTGCTATGAAATATTTTCTGGAGAATTAGATAAATAATGAACGCCTAAAATATGTAGAGACTTTTGCAAGTAATTCAACATAGCAAAAGCTGTAAATGACATAGGGAGTAGGTGAAAGCGATGATTCAACAACGCATATTTTGTTCAGTAAATTTGGCTACCATCCACCAGAAATGTATATGAAGACTTATGACCCAATCCCAAATGCAGACTAGCTCCAATTATTCTACAATGCACTGGTTGAACCACCAGAGATCCTTCAGTTTTAATCTAGTCATGAGTACTCAATGATTCTATAATCGCGTAAGCGGTGTCTACGCCAATTAAGAAGAAGAGTACTCAATGATTCTCTTCTCTGGCTCAAATGTTCTGTACTTGTGACTAAATACATATCCGTTTCATTGCGGTTTACAGTTCGACCAAAGTTTTTCAACTTAGCGACCAGGTTTAGATAGCAGTAGTCAATCCCAACAAGAGCTTATAAGAACGCGTCCTAGAAATGCACCGCCAGTCAATAGAAGTGAACCGCCATGGCTATTCTCTAAAAGTGAACATCATTTTCTCTCCAGTTGCAACAGAACGTCTTCAAATGCAAAACTCCTTTAAGACAAAGAATAAAATAAGAATCTCACTATCTATTGTATTCTCACTGCTATTGTATTCGTATATATTCGCATAAACACCTGAAGTGTTTATATTCGTAGTAATAATATAATACAATTTCCGTGAGCTTGTCAAACAAATCGGCTTTGTAAGCAAAAAGCAAAAGCTTTGTTAGTTACTGATTTTATTCACGTCTCAGATGGTGCACCTGTTGAGTACAATTTTGGATGACTCTTTCGAGCATTCCGACTGGTAACTGGCGAATGACATATGCGATGTTTTGCTCCAAGGGCTGAATTGATAGATTGTTCGTATAGACTTTATTTACATACAAATCGAGCCAGAAATGGGCCTCATCCCAGGGAAAAATTTGCCTCGAAAACGTCGGATCTTCTTGGAACTTGGAGCCCATAAAGCGAATCGATGTTCCTTGGAAAGGTCGAGCGGGTTCAATTCTTGCATTTGTCGCAGCTGCACTTTGTAGGCTTTCAATTTAAGATCTGGACATAAAATGCGTGAAGTCGTTCCATACGTCAGTTCGAGTTACTGCGAACGGTGCCGAATCAACTTTCGACGGTCTTCGTGTACAGTCTCTGCTACGGCTGCTATATTTTCTTCACTGTGTGCTGGACGTGGTCGATAATATTCGAATAATGGATAGAAAGATGGGTTTCAAAACGGGTGATGGTGTTGCGAATATTAGGCTCAGTAGGCCTAAGTAATTATGTTGGCCATAAGTTGAGCGAAGCGCGAAAATTGTAAACGTTGTTCAGGCGTAAGTCTTTCCATCACGAAATGCCAAAGAATTCTGAATAAAAATAACATGGCAGCTTGACATTACTCACGCGTGAACTGTCAAAAAAAGGCTATTGAAAAAGTACCTCTACTTGGATCACCCGTTATATACCATATATAAAAGATCTGTCCAACAGTTTGTACTTAGTTTTTGAGATATCGATTTGAAAATTGGCACACATGCTTTTCTCCCTAGGAAACTCATTTGTCAAAACCTATAACAAATAGCTTCCATACAAACTGTTCGATCCAGCTCTTGTATAGGAAACTTTTGTATATGACGAGATATCTTCTTGTAATGTGGTATGAGTTATTATCAAAGACAACTATACAATATATGAGGAAATTGTTTAGATTGAGTTATCATAGTATATAGATCTCATACAAACTGATCGAATAAAGTTCTCGTAAGCAATCTTTGGTGTTTTTTAATACCATGTCTGTCAAATATTGTTGGTTTTTTATGAAAGAATTATATGAGTTCGTTGAAAAGGGTGGAGATCGGTCGATCAATAATCAATATTGAGTTTGAAGGCGATAAATTTACAAGAGATAACACTAGCGCAGGGGATGGGACTCACATAGTAATGACTCTCTCATCATCTTGAACGTATGTATTGTGGAGGCTGTTTTTCCACCGCTTAAATTGTCTAACAACAACTAAACAAAAAAATAAAAAAAAATTAAATCACAAAGAGAAAAAGAACGAGCGGGAAAACCAATATGACTACGGGAAACACAGTGACTTTTAGATAAGATTATGGGGATAAGTTGAATTTGCGAATTTTCACTGGCACAATTTATGGCTTAAAAAATAATTTTATCAATAATACTAATATTAATAACGGTACATTTGTATATACGGTGAAATCACATAATTGAAAAAGTGCAGTGAAAGCAATGTCAAAACTCTCGGTGTTAGATACTAAATAATGGACTTACCAAAACAATGTGAAATAACGTTAACAGCTCAAAAAGTAACCTCTAACAAAGTGACGAACTAAGGCTTAACATATTAAAAAAAATCTAACTTGGAACCGCATTAACGGTCCAAAAATCATACACAAATCATTTCTATTTGGTGATTGGTTCATAGAAGGTTACAATGCTGAAGAGCCTCTCTGAACCAGCGCCAGTAGTAGTAGTGTATGATACCAAATAAAGATTGCTAAACCAAAATGTGTTCCTTACTAAAACGTCTTAGATTTTAAAAGTTCTCTCATAGCTAATTAAAAAAATATTAAATGTGATTCTTTCCCCTTCACTTACATAACGCGTAACGCAAACGCCACGTTGAATGTGCAACACAATTTGTCGAAAATGTCAACAACCTCAGCAGCGTTATGTAAATAAATCGCTATGAGCTAAAAGAATAAAAATCATATGCCAAGAAATCATCAGCGCGACAGCGACAGCGACACTCATCAAACCAACCGACTTAATAACCAAGCAACAACTAAAACAATCAGCAAAGCGACGTTTGGGTCGACAGCCAATTGACCGGGCAATCAAACGACAAACAACAAGCAACAAGCGCAGTGTTAAACACTCTTCTGGGCAACAACGCCTAAAAGTATACTATCACAGCCACACAAAAGCCAACCGAGTACACCCACAAGGCACTAGGTGCCACTAATGCAAAAATAGCAACAACCGGGGGCGAATAAAATTTGATTGCCTGCTGCCCAACCACGCGACCAAACCGACAACGGAACGCAATTCGCGCACCGACACAGGCAGAAGGCAGAAGGCAGCGGCGAAGGCGAAGGCGACAGCAACAACGGGAAATAAGACACTCTTTAGCCCTCGCGGTGCAGGCGTAGCTGAGGTGAGCCGTGTAGGCGGTTAATTGGGAATTTTCTTCTGCTAACGGTTGTTTCGAGAAAGCAGTCAAAATTCACCGGCTAAGCAAGAGTGGTAAGTTGAGCGCCGGTGGAGCTCCTTTATCCACCGACATGTGTTTGTTTCTTTGTTTGTATGTATGTATATGTATGCGCATATGCATACGGTGTGTCTCGAATTACATGCATTTATGCAGGTTAAATTGCCGGCAAAAGCCAAATTGATTTCGCAAAACTTGGCAAATGCGACATTTCTATGCAAATTTATTCATTCACATCCAATTCGCATACCTTTCAATGTAAATATGTATATATGTATGTGTGTATGTATGCGCACATCATACATTAATGTATGTATATTATACTATATGTATGTATGCATGTAAACGTCGGCTTGTATGACTGCGTGTGTGTGGCATATCTCCTGAGTCGCCATGCAAGTGCTTAAGTAGTTTGCTCGCTTGCAAGGACCAATATAAATGATAATTCCCTGCAACGTCGCGTCGCTTCGAGCATAAGGTCGAACATAAGGACAACGAAATTATTCGAATTCCGAACAGAGCACATGCTCGGTTGCCTTCATATTTATGTGACAGGAAATGAAAAAAATATTTCAGCTGTGGCTTTCTCAGTCGGCAGTGAGAGAACTTCAGGTGTGAACGGTTCCAAGCACAAGTTTTTTAATTAATTTCTTTCAAAAGTTCCTAAATGAAGTTTCGGTTTATGTACATACATATTCAATATAGTTATTTTTAACGGGGACTTTCATTTATTTTTGAATGTGTGTAATGAAATAATGTTTTAATTAATTTGAAAGTAATGAGCAAATTACTGGACAAAATTTCCAATCAAAAAGTTCTCTTAGGTGTAGCGCTAGCTCTAGAGAATCAAGCCATCATAATACTCGAAAATTGAGAGCAGTCTTGTCTTGGAGCAACCTTTCCTGGAATTTCACTTTATAAAATAAAGAACTACATACCGAAGTTATTCGTTTTACATCTGTCAAGTCAGGTTTGGACTCGTCGCACTACATACCCGAGGGGTTTCAAAAACCTCAAAGTATAATTTTTGTATGTAATTTGTTTTATTTGTAATGCACAGGGCTACTCGGGATGTATTTTTGAACTCAGACAATCTGTTATTAATCATTAAAAAATATATTTATTTATATTTTTTTTTGTATTAAAATTAAAAAAAAAAAAACATAAAAAACTAACTTTTTGACTTATGGGTTAGATTAGGTTAGGGCATATTAAGTTAATATCATTTTCAATAAAAATGAATCACCAAGTATTCAAAATTAAAAACAAAACTATAATATTTGTCAGTGAGCACATACATTTCTTTAATTATTCTATGAATTTCGTCTGGTTCAGTCTATATCATATCTGTTTTACTCCTTCCGTTAGCTTTACGCATTTACGTTTTTATATCGGTTTGTAACACCTTGAAGGAAACGTCGGAGACCTTATAAAATATATACATATATAAATGATTAGCGTGTCGAGCCAAGTCGATTAAGTCATGTCCGTCTGTCTGTTCCTTTGTCCATCTGTATATATGCGAACTATTCCTTGAGATTTTGAGATATCGATCGAAAATTTTTCACAAGTGCTTTTCTTACTATGAATCTGCTCATTTCTTGGAACCACTGATATCGGGCAATTATAGCTTATAGCAGCCATATGGCATTGGCATATGGCAGTAAAGAAAACTGTTTGATTTGGCATGGTATCTTCGCAAAACTTGGCAAAGACTATTGTTCAAGGCAAAGCTTTAACATACAGTTCAAATCGGTCCACTCAAAATGAAGTTCCTGTTAGAAAAAGTTGAACCTGTGAAGTGTATTACAGCTTTGGTGCGGCCGAAGGTAACGCTTTTTTGTTTTTATTATATTTGGCTTTATTACCTCAGAAAGAAAGAAAGAACTGACCAAGATTTAAATCTCACAAACGTGATCATCTCAGCAGTAAATCCAAAATTATATTTTTTTAACTTGTTCATGCCGTAAAAATAACTCAGGTCTTTTATGTTCTACTAGAGGACCCGTCCACGCTTTACTGTAGCTGATACATAGATAATACTACTACTACCATCTATATGATTTCTATTAGATGCATTTTTGTGAAGCAACTTGTGTTAGTTTACAAAAAAATGGATCATAAAGCATTTCGTGTGTTAATAAAGCATTGCTTTTTTGGGGAAAGTACTGTTGATTTTGGGCTCAGGGAAATCTACCGTTGAAAATATATATATATACGCATTCGCTTTCAGTTCAGTACGATTTGTGTACCTAACAATGATACGGTGGCACCAATTACGGTAATCTCGTAAATTACTTCTTCCTAGACGATGTCTCCTATAGTTAGCTTCCTTCATTATAACGCCACTTTGAATATCTACAGTTGCCTAGCTTTTCCACCCTTACATGTTCCACATGTTTTGATCCATACCATTTCAATAACGACTATGTCAATGGTAGCGAAAAGTAAGAAGTCTTTGCTACCTTAAATACTATACAAATGCTGTATATATATCTCAGGGAGGAACGATTGTAAGCCTTTGACGAACCAAGGGGCATTGGCTTGTTGTAAGGGCGTTGACTGTTGTCTTGATCTTAAGGTGATCAACGTGCGGGATGAGTACTTTACTTAAATGAGCTTGATTTGAAAACCTAAGCTAAAGCATGTTTCCGACAGATATCTTTCAAAGCGGTTTTTAAGGTTAGTTCCACAGGTCCTCTTTGAAGAGTTAAACTATTGGTCAAACAAAATGGATCCTAAACAGATTCTCACAAAAAGTTCAATCGTTGACACTTTAATTTATTTTTATTAACAAGTAAGTGAGGGCTAAGTTCGGGCATAACCGAACATTTCATACTCTTGCAACTGTTAAGGATAAAAGCCAGAGCAATTCTTTCAGGTACATAAGGCTTGTTAGCTATATTAGGTCTAGGGCAAGTTCTCAATCGATTTAATTCATTCTAAGCACAAAGTAGAACCGTTTTAAGAAAAACGCGCACTCTTAATTTAATAAAATTAACTCACATATTGGCCGATATAATCGTTATAAGTCAGCTGGAAATAATATATATACATATATACATAAGGTGTATGGGTGCTAAAGGAAGTCTTCACACGATTCAAACCTTTTATAATATAAAAAGGTACTATTTCGATGATATATATCACATATTGACCGCTATATTCGGTAAAAATTCAACTATAGACACTGGGATACCACATATTCGGTATCCAGAAGCTGGAACAGTTTTGATTCCAATTGAACAATTCTTAGTCATAAGGTGCCATACTTCATAGTATAGCGCTATTCGTGTAAAGTTTTATCTGGTAATAAATTACTCCTTGATTTGTACATTTGTGAAAAAGAATCAAATGGAATTTAAACTTGTGTTATATGGAAAATAGTCGTGGCTGTAGTCCGACGTCACTAATTTTCACACTGTAATATAGGAATGTCAGTAGAATGTCATATACTAAATTTGGTTAAAGTCTGTCAAGCGCGTCTTTAGGTATGTGATTTCACTTAAAAGTGGACAGACCTATTCTCATTGTCCAATATTTTCATCGGCTCCTATAAAGCCTTCTCATACCATATCGAGTATAAATTTAATGTCTCCGGCTTATTGATTTATCACGCTTTAAATAGTTTTTAACAGTGTCGTTATTTGTAGAGTGGGGGTTATATCCGATTTCATCCATTTTCACACTGTCAGTAGGTGTTTTTACAGTATTTTTCAAACTGTTTTGTCCATAGGTGCGGTTTGGTGGACGGACGAACAGATAGACCGTCACCCGGATTTCAACTCGTCTCGTCATCCTGATCATTTATATATGTATCTATAAATAACCCTTTAACTACTTTGATTAGCTTTAGGTGATACATGCAACCGTTAGGTGAACAAAACTGTTGTACTTTGTAGCAACATGTTGCAAGAGTATAACAACGAGCAAACGATACCGAAATAGCTTATTTTGATGCGGAATTGTGGCGAATAGTCATATACTATATAATAGTTTTGTTAGAACGAGGAATATATTTTTCCGTCTCATGCTATTTTTAAGGAATGGTAAAGTTTTCTATTCTCCAACGAGTTATACATTTATTCCATAAGCTCTAGGGGCGGTAGCCATCCTTAAGATGCGCTCCCGTGATTTGGCTACCGTCCGACTCTTATTTTATTTGTTACTAGCTGACCCCGCAGCCGTTGTGCTACGTGAAATTATGTGTTTTGAAATGAAAAGAAAGTTGAATTTATCATTTATTTTTTTTCAATGTAACGCAGCTTGATAAACACCCATTTTTGCATTCTGTTCCGGCGTACAGAAAGTTGGTTTTCCAACTCGTGACCACGCCACATTCGGCCGTGAAAACATACATTTTCAATGTATGCCACACACTATGACTATCCACTGGATAATCTTTCACGGCGTTGTCTTCATTGTCAAGACGAACGATTGATGTCAACAAATCGGTGTTTTTGCAGCTAAAATTGCGCACTCAAGCAATTGTAGTTACCATAATTTGGCCAATGACCGAACATTCGTGATGAGTTTATAATTGATAAACTGCAGATGAAATTGATATCAAACCACCGGAATTGACCCGTTTCCAATTCTTAGTGAATACGATGTAAAATGTCTTCGGTAATGTCAAAGTGTTTGTATTCCATAATTGACACGGATTTGAAGGCTGATATGTCGAATTGATCATCGCAAAAAGTGTGTGAACTTAAGTGGCATGCGAAGAATCGAATCGTCCATCGTCTGATTCCATTGATAATCATGTTTCAGCATTATAATTGCTGGAATGCTTCTCAAAAAGTTTCACACACCGTCCCATTTGTTTTCACTGAATAATTTTCAATAATTTTTATTTTGAATAGCCGGAATAAATAAAGCAAACGACAAATTTTAACGATTCAAATAATTGAAAAACAAAACAAAAAAAAATTACAAAAATAATTTTTGTATGAAAAAAGTTACTTTTTGGAATTGTCCAATTTTCCGACTTTTTCTCAAGAAAAGCATACGGTTTTTTTATTTCTAAACCTTCCCCGATCCTCAGCGAACAACCTTTGAAAACTTCATCAATATTGGTTCAGGCGTTCTCGAGCATTAGCGTTACTAACAAACAAGCATTCATTCGTTTGTATGGGAAAAAAGAAAAGGGCTGTTTTGAGTTTTTTTTCGGCAATTATTCGATTTTTTCTCGCCGTAAAAACCATCTTTGAATCTCAACGAACATTAAAAAAAAAGAAAAAGAAAATAAACAAGTAAGTAAGGGCTAAGTTCGGGTGTCACCGAACATTTTATACTCTCGCATGATAAGGTGATAATCGAGATACTGTTATTAGCAACTTTTTTGCGAGAGTATAAAAATGATGCCCTCTGAATTACATGAAAATGTCTGAGAGATTTACCGATATTTTCGGTGAAAAATTAGGTTATGTTAGGTTAGGCACTGAGTTCTTCGTGTTCGATATCAGGGACCTTGAAAAGTTATATTCCGATCACGACAATTTTTCCACAAGGGTTACCTCAGCTCAAATACCATATTTGTGTAAAGTTTTATTCCGCTATCATCATTGGTTCCTAATGTACATATACATTATACAGAGAAGGCATCAGATGGAATTCAAAATAGCGTTATATTGGAAGAAGGCGTAGTTGTGAACCGATTTCACCCATATTTCTTACATGTCATCAGGATGTTGAGAAAATATTATATACCGAATTTCATTGAAATCATTCCAGTAGTTCCTGAGATATGGTTTTTGGTTCATAAGTGGGCGACGCCACGCCCATTTG
>NC_052501.1:36472453-36563634 GCF_016617805.1 Bactrocera tryoni
TCATTAATTTATCTATCTATCTATCTAAAGTAGGCATCCATCAAATTATCCAATAGTGACTTTCGTCCGGTAATAGAGTTTTGAACTGTCGGACTACTTTCCGAAAGGTCTTGCGCCGTCGACTTTTTTATTAAAGAATCTTTTATTGAAAGTTGAACTTTTAGTTTTTTGAGTTCCAGTTTTAGGGCACATTCCATATTAGGATCATTTCTTAAGAAATGATTCACCATAATTTTACCAAATGTTAGACCGTCATCAATTAAACTAGCAGTTAGTTTACATATTTCGGTCAACTCGTCGTTATCGCTACTATGGTTCTCAGTTTTGCCGTCATCTGTTATTAATTCAATCAGACAATCATGATCTAGAGGTTTATCTATCATTAATTCGTCGATATCTTCAATTTGTAGGTCCTCAAATGCTTCTCCTCCGATTTCATGTGCCAAGGCTATAATTTCAAAAGCCTATATCGGTATAGTATTTTTGCAATCTGCAATCTTGCAAGAGCAAGAGAATACCCCTAATAATTTGATGTGCATGCAGCTTTTAATTCTCATGGTTTCCTTTTGCAAATATTTCCTTTTGATAAGCCGTCATATTTTTTTACCATACATTCGATTTTTATATTTTCTTCTCTTTTGTTAATTTTTTTTTACAACCTTTCCAATTTTAATTATAATTTTCTAAAGCCTTAATTATGGAACACATTTATTCTTCCACAACACTTTTCGTTTTTTTTAATTGTGTTATATTTTTTAGTATAAGAACCTTTCAAACCACCAAAGCACATTGAACATAACCAATAAAAATAAACAAAAACAATAAATCAAGGCTAACTCTGTATAAAAAAAAAACAAATACTCTGTTATTTTTAGATGACTGATAATACGTTATTTTGTTTTTTAACATAACTTGGGTATTTCTGATCGCGGAAGTTTAAAAATATGTAATCTGATATGGTGAATTGTAATCACTAAAAAACTCAATTACAAATTTTTGATGATAACTTTTTTGGCATTTTAAGTGACGATTAAGTGACAAATAATTTACGAATTAAATCTAAGAATCTATTACATTAAGAGAATAGGAAAGTGCTGCCAAACTTTAGCAGATTAATCGCGGCATCTGTTGGGCAGTGACCGCTTCATTTCTTTCTAGATGGTGTCGTCGTGCGTTTACACAAATCAAGTTTCTCTGAAATTTCTTCTCACTACCTTACGCGACACTTAAAGCGTGTTGCATAGTACATTTTCATTCATAAGGTCGTTTCTGGAAGGGCAAATACAATTATCCTGGATGTGGTAGAGCAGTATTGAGGGCACCCACTATTAATATTTTCAAGGGAAAACTTAAGGCGGGAGTTCGCTAAACAATAAAACTGTTTGTGATAAACGCGATTAATATTTTCAAGGTAAAATTTTTACGGGAATTTTATAAGTTATTGGGGAGTATTAAATACCCGTATCTTTTTTACGACAAATTTTTTTAAATTTTTTACAAAATTCATGTCGTAATTATATTTATTGTTTTAAAGTAATTGGTATTCGAACTAATTCATGCGGAGTTAAAAGAAGTAAATATGTACGCACTTTAACATATTAGGTGAATATGTGTAAAAGGCGACTTCATTTTTTGAATTTAATTTATTTTATTATAATTGTACCCGCTAAATGTTATTAATTTTTTTTTTGAGTTCGTTTTTTTACTTATTAGCCATTTTCTTTATATGTATATCTATTTCATGTATGCCTCTTGCAAAATTCAAATTTCCAGTCATATCTTATATATTCATTTGTAACCGACGCTATTTCAAACGTGAGAGGAATTTCAAAATGAAAAGAAATTCTGAATTGTGTAGCAGCGAACTGTTACAAACCATAACACAAAGCGTGACACCCTTATGTCATTCCTCGTCGTCCTCTCAATTACAAGAAACCGTTTCGGCGACAAAGGAGTTCATGTGTGAACCGGCACATACGCGCTAGACAAATGCAGCACTGCGCAAATGTCAGTATTTGACATTCCCGCAATCGGAAGATGTATATTTTCCACTTTTGTTCGCCACTTTTAGCGAATTTCTCAATTTATGTGTGTGTTAAGAGGAAAATCGAAACGAATTTTATGGCTGCTGTAAAATCTTCGTAGAGTTAGCACAGTAAAGTTCTTTCAAATTTAACAAGAAGTGATTTAAAAATTCTACAAAAAGTGAACAATTGGAATATATCCTTTAACCTGGACGTAAAGCATCTAATTGGAGAATTTGATTGATTTGCATTTTCTAGTGAGCTTTGCTGAAGCCACATCTTGATAGTTGACATTATTTTGCACAAGGAGGGGTAGTAGCAATATTTATTGAAGCGGTGGAGGAGCTGAAGCAGCACCAGCCGCGAAGGCAGGAACGACTTTTATATAAACGGCAGCGATCTAATATTATGGATCACAAGAAATCTCCAGTAAGAAGACAGAAGCGACAATCCAAAGCGATCGAGGAGAATTTCTGGGACTGCAGCGTCTGTACGTACAGGAATACAGCTGAGGCATTTAAATGCCGTATGTGCGACGTGCGGAAAGGTGAGTGACCCCTTTACGAGTACGGACAATCTTTATGGAAGTGTGTGTGCATCTCCATGTAAATATGTATGTATTCAATATATACCGCAAAAGTCAATTTATTTTCATCGAAACATGAATAATAATTTTAACTGCATATGCATTTTCGCATTTTTGGATAAAGTGCTGTTAATATTCACAAAAGTGTAAATATAAATGTGTGTAAATAGTTTTGTGTACCTGTTAAGCTCATGCAGCGGTGCTATGTGCGGTATGTTCATAGAAGTAATGAGAAGCTGTGAAATGAGGCTGAGGCCAAACGCTTCGTTGCAATGTAGGCCGCACACAGCCAACTCAAATGGAACAGTGGCAGGCGGTGGCTAGAAATACAAATAAACGCTTTTTTGTTTTTACTATAGAAATGAGGTTATATGTACATGCATATTTTCATACGTACTTATATACAAAGAGCAACTAGGTCGTTTGGATTGTTTCACGCCGGGCGTTCGTTTTTTTGTTGGATTGAGTATGCATTATCTACAATAACTATCAAGTTGCTGCATCACTTCACAGAATTCGCTTGTGTTCTTTAGCTTTATTTTAGTTTTTTCTATTTTCTGTTTCTGTATTCGCACCAGCTCAATGTTTTACAGTTGTTATCAATCAAATTGTTTGCATATGTATGTGAATATATTGATACCGTTTACATATAAATATGTATGTAGATACATACAAACATATTTCATGGCCAACAAATTAGCCTCATCATACCTGGCAAGTTTCAATATTTAAGGGGTATCCGAGGGGCAGAAGGTTTCGTGTTTTCATGCACTGTTTATCTTTGTAGAATGCGAAAGTGTGAAAAACAAATTCGGCGATAGTTTAGCATGTAAAGGAATCCAATCAAAAACACTCATTTCAATAATCAACTATGACGGCCTTCTCAAAGCAGCTGAGGTTCTGGTTTTATCTATACCGCAATTTGTTTGTTTATGTTATTGTAGCTGTCGGCATTAATTTTCATTACAGATGTATACATTTACATACATACATACATATGTTTATAAATGTATTTTTTGAAAAAAATAAAACCGGGATATGAAATAAGATCAGCTTATGGATAATTTATACCTCTATTTCTCTGGAGGCTAAATAAATAAATTTATTTTTTCCGAGAACTCATTTTTACTATATCTTAAATTCTTTATTTCCAACAAAATAAGTTTTTAAGTTAATTATTATAATAAGATTTCGAATCGTTTATTCAAATATTATGATTTCTCTCATTTCTGAAACCCTAATAATAAAAGAAAATTATTACAGGAACTTCCACACGTAAGCCACGACTAAACTCAGCACTCGTCGCGCAACAAGCTGCCACCTTACCCGGCGCATCAGGCACCATGCCAAACGGTACGAAATCCGCCTCGGGCTCACGGCACGGTGCTGGTCATGATAAGAACAAGCATAAAAAGTACCCGGCCCGTTTGAAGAACGTCGATCGCTCGACGGCACAAACGCGCGAAGTCACTGTGAACTCGGTGACAGTGTTCATTACCGAATATAAACCCAAACCGGTGGGCAGCCGACGCGAGTCCAGTGAACAAAGCTTTAGCGAAAGCAATGACTCACGGAGTTAAATTTTGTACGCGATCACACCGAAACGGCAAACAATTAAATTCAAATAGTAAAGATAACATATAATTCAATAAGTTTATGAGGATTGACACAGTAATTGTAACTAGGACAAACACGGTTTTAGCTAATCAAGGATATATACACAAATATTTGTAGGATAGTATGTGGAGTTTTTTGTAAAAGCGGTTTGCATATCGTTGCTGGGCACATTTAGCCACTATTGGCGCGTGCCAGAAAGTCGGATGCGGTTCTGTTTGTTGTAGCATTTTGTACGCCAACAAATTTCGTTTGATTATTTGCTAACGCAGCATATAAAACAATTGCTGTAGCACAGACTATGAGGGTTAACCTCTACTAAAATGCGCGTAATTCTGTGCAGCAACACTGCCTTCAGTTCTCAGACTAGAAGTTATGGCCAAGACATTTTTACACACTCAAATAGTAATGTCCTTAAATAAATAATGTTAAAAGCAAACAACAAAATAAAAACACAATGAGAAAATAGCGATTAAGTACAGCGACCAATACATGAATACAAAAAAAAAATTAATAATAATAGTAAACCAACAACACAACCACAAGAAGTTTAAACTACTCATCAACTTCCAATTAACTGCACTATTGCACTTCTTACAGAAAATAAAATTACTCGTTGTCTATATGTTTGCAATTCCAAGTGTATTACAATGTATATGTTATTGAGAATAAGCCACAAAGCTTTGTTACTACTGTTTTTTGTTTATATTTTAACTGTATTATTGTAAAGTTAGTGTTAGTTTCTAAATAATCGAAATTCTATAAGATAAAAACGAATATTCCACAAGCGTATTTTAATTTGTTTAGTATTTAGTTCACAAACCTGTGAAAAATCTATGTAAATTGCATGCATAAGTAAATGATCTAACAATTATGTAAAACTAAGTCGTTGAAGCACAGCTAAACTAAGCAGTTATCAGAGTCCTTGTGCATATTTGTGCGACTATTGTAAATAATATAAGCATATACTATATTTGTTTAATTATATTGTAATAATTAAGTTGTAATTAATGTTGAAATTTTAAAATCATCGACTATGTGCAAAAGCTGAGAAACTTGACTATTTGTTAAACGGATACATTGTGTTTCCAATGGAACAAATAATTTCAATTATTTATATTTCAAATAACATAAATGCCGTACGTTAACGTCAACGTGAAAAATTAATAAAATTTAGTTTAAATTTAGTTAATATAAAATCAAAATAAGTTTACAATAATTTATCCGAAATAAAATAGTTGCCATTTGAAACTGAAAATTTTTCGAAAATGAAAGATAAAATATTAAAAAATGTTGTAATTGTTCAAATTTCACAAAATTCAATTTTAATTGTTCAAAAGTAGTTTTTTCAACTTCCGTGAGTTTAAACGATATGTCTAAAATTTAACAATACTTAAAAATCTACAGCCAAATAAATAAATTCGCTTACTGAGTTTTCACATACTTCAACAACAACAGTTTGGAAATGGCCAGCTGATTCTTTTTAACTCGTCTTCGGCGCTTGCCATTTGCAAACATAAATATATACATATATACAACCATACATGCATGTGCGTTCATTTAGAAGCACTCGAACAAAGCGTAATTAGCGAGCTAATTGAGAAATAGCGTAAATATTTTCGTTTACATAAAAAAGACTGATTATTCATATGTAATGCAAATGTGAATACTTAAGTTTTCCATTTAAGGCATCGTTATGTAAGCTATATGCGTCGAGCTCCTTAGCGGATTCTTATTTGTACGATCATAAAATTAAAAATTAAGTTTAAAATGTTTGAAAATGTGCGATTTTATAAATTTTGTATTAAATCTTATTAGTATTATTTCGTCACAGTGATTGCAAAGCGAATACATGTTAAATATATTTTATTAATACATGCATAATATATACTTTAAAAAAATTGTAACTATTTTTTTTCTATTTAAACAATTATCCCTTTAAATAGGCGTTAAGTTGCTAGCATTTAAGTTGACTATTTTCATTTGTAGCCGATAATTTGTTTAACAAGCACTTGCTGTACGTGTAAGAGCATATGTATGCGCGCGTGCGTAAATAAATTCGTTTTTTAGTTGAAAATTTTGTGTTGCCTAATATATGAGACGGCGGCAATCGCAGCTGTTGAGCTTAAAGTTACCACAAGCGATGTGTAATTTGTTTATACCAGCATTATGCAAGTTTCTAAATTGGTAATAAAGCCCCTATTTTTTTAATACGCATACATACATACATACATATGTACATACATTAATGGTATGTTTGTAAGCAATAGCTTCTCTCGTTTTTTTTTGTTATTTTTGAGCTAAAACATCGTTTTAAGAAATTTGTTCAAGCAGCGTTGCGCCACAATTTAATAGTGTTTCTAAGCATGAAGTGACCTTGGAAGAATTCTTCATTTAAAATAATAGCTTAGCCTCGACAGTGTTTTCTTTTTGACTTATAATCGGTTTTGAGTCTTTTCAAATTATTGAAATTTGCCTCGAATTATACAAACGATTCGACAGCAAAATACAAAAACAACAAAAAGCAAAGAAAACACTTATACATAAACAACGAACAACGCCGTTACTGATGGCCTCAAGAAATAGTGAATTTTTTACAAGCACACAAATTTGTATTTGTAACAGTACATTTATGTGTATGTATTTATATGCAAGCGTGTGCGCGTTATGGAATTTTGTATTGACATTTTTCTAATGGAAATTTTGCCTTTTCTAAAATAGCATTAAGTTTTGTAAACCAATAAAACAAGTATTTGATATCAAACCGATTTTGAAACCAATGCACTGAATGTGTGTGTAACAGCCAATAGGGTTATATGTGTTGAAATCACAAAACACGCAATAGACAGCAAGCCTTCAAAGCAGTTATTAAAAAAAAAAACCAAAAAAAAGTGATTAAAAATGAAAAAAACATAAGTTCGCTCATATTGAGGAAATAATTATTGTTTTTCAGAAACACATCGGCACTCTTCCACTCACAGCACAAGCGATGAAAGCTTCTGGTGCAAAACAGTAAAATTCAAAATTCGAAAATAATTGCAAATCTGTTTTTTGTTGGATAAATCCTCGTAGCTACACACTTTTCTCCAATAAAATTTGTGGAACCAAAATGAATTTTGCCCACGATTGAAGCGAACACATTTTATATTCATATATACATACATACATACATAGGGCAAAAGTTAGTCATGCAATTATATAGAGATTTTTTAGACGAGCTAAAACCGTATTCCAGCAGAAATTGTAAGAAAATGAGTTGCTATGATTTCGTGTTTCTTTGAGACAAATTCGTTAAACTTATTTCGCTTACAACAAGCAATGCTATAACAATGTTTCTCGGCATTTAAATACCTACGTTCAAATAAGTTGCTGTGTGGGTTTCGTTGTTCGTTTGGACACATTCTCCACAAAACTAAAATTACAAAGAATAAAACATAAATTAGTGAATTTTTGTTCCAATATAAGATTAAGAAACAACTACTGTATCATATAAAATAAAATAATAATAAAAAAGAGTTATGCAAATTGTAATTATAATTTTAAATATATGGGTAACATTATTATAAACTAAACATTAACTAAAAATTCAATATAACTGCGTCTCTTATTTTGCAAAAGGTTTTGTGGCACAAACGGTGAGTAGGGGAAAGAACTCTTGGTGGTTTGTAAGGCTACTGGATTATAATTGCTGGTATACTTGTGCTGTAAACTATAACAGAATTTTGCATTACGTTTGTCTACTGAAGTCAGTATACATTGTGACAAAAAATAGTAAGACTTTGATCATAATTTTAAAATTCCTAATTTATTCTTCAAAATCTATATTCTGCAAGGACCATCATCCAATCTGCCTTCGCTCCAAAACGCTTGTGCCAACTTTTTTCCAATCTTCGAAACAGATGTTAAGGTCAGGAATAGCCTTCAATAGGCCAGTAAGAATACTTGACACTTGACTTGTTGGAAAGCACGTTAGCGCGACGCTGTTTTCGGACAAAAATTTAGTGATTTTGGAACCAATCGTGCTTCCGCTTTTCTTAGGCACAAATGGTCGTTCAAAATGGTTTTCACTCATTCTTTCGATATTGCAACGATGCCGTTTCTTTAGTACCAGTTCCTTTATTATAACCTGAACAGGGTATATTAAGTTTGTCACGAAGTTTGTAACACCCAGAAGCAGGCGTCGGAGACCCTATAAAGTATATATATAAATGATCAGTATGTTGAGCTGATTCGATTTAGCCATGTCCGTCTGTCCGTCCGTCCGTCCGTCTGCATATATACGAACGAGTCCCTCAGGTTTTAAGATATCGTTTTGAAATTTTGCAGACGTCATTTTCTCTTCAAGAAGCTGCTCGTTTGTCGGAACGACCGATATCGGACCACTATAACATATAGCTGCCATACAAACTGAATGATCGGAATCAAGTTCTTGTATGGAAAACTTTCACAATTGACAATGTATCTTCACCAAATTTGGTATAGATTATTTTCTAAAGCAACTATGTAATCTCCGAAGGAAATGTGCAGATCGGTTAACTATATCATTTAGCTGCCATACAAACTGAACGATCGGAATCAAGTTCTTGTATGGAAAACTTTTGCATTTGACAAGATCTATTCACGAAACTTGGAATGGATTATTTTCTAAAGCAACAATGTAATCTCCGAAGAAATTGTTCAGATCGGTTAACTATAGCATATAGCTGCCATACAAACCGAACGATCGGAATAAAGGGCTTGTATGGAAAACTTTCGTATTTGACGTGGTATCTTCAGGAAATTTGACATGGAGTACTGCTTAAGGTAGTAACATAATCTCCGAAAAAATTGTTCAGATCGGATTATGATAGCATATAGCTTCCATACAAACTGGACACATCCCTGCAAGACGGAGGTAACAGATTGCACAAACACATTGAAACATTTTCAGCTGTTCACTAACACTGTTACATTTTCTGGAATTTTTAATTGAATGGGAAAATACGTAAGTAAGATAGAGAAAAACTATCGACATTCTAAACATATTGTAATATTAACTTGCTAGAATAGGAGAGACGAATGCCCAATTTTTCAAGAAGAAGAAAACGAAAAGCGCAGTTTATTTTGGTTTTTAAAGAGGTAAGTTCGTTATTTCATTATTTGATATTTTATAATTAATTTCTTATATACATTTATACTATATATGTTATTAATTTCTTTTATATAGAGTAAACGAAAAAGATTAACAACGAGAAAAAGGTAAGTATTGTGAATTGAATGTCGTGTGTGTAATTAAAATTTTTAATATTACAGAAATCATTTGGAGCGGTTGGATGCGTATAACAAAGACGCACCATTCAATTAGCCGCATCACCGGTGACTTGGAGGACGAGCATTACGTCGAGCTTGCTATTAGTTTAAGTAAATATTTGATTATTTTGATGTTATTATTAAATAAAGCGAAATAATAAAAAAAAACTGAGTTCTATTTAAAAGAATTGAATTTGCTAGAAGTAACAAATGGGTAACAGATAATCTTGTTACTGCTTGTTCTTGCTAACATGCCAATATGTTATAGGTAACAAACTGATAACGAAAATAATAACACTAACAGATATTCGGATAACAAATACTTTTTGTTATCCATAACACATAGGTAAGCAATGCGCTAACAAAAGAATTTGTTACCCGTAACATACTGTGAAGAGATTTGCTAACAAATGCATGTATTCTGTTAGAACAAGGCAGCATGCGATATTTGCCATTGGTTAGAGCGAGATAACCATTGAACAACAAATAGCTATGTGTTACTTTTTTCCCACTCACTGAACAAAAGTAACAAATATTTTAACGAATGCAAAAGTGAACAATAACAAGCCGCTTACACGTTTGCTAACAGCTACCCGTCTTGCAGGGTTAGCTTCGGTGCAGCCGAAGTTAACGTTTTTTCTTGTTTTATTGACGTGTTGATCATCAGTTGATGTTGATGGCCGTCCTAGACGTGGTTCGTGGTCAACGTGTTCTCGATCTTCTTTGAATAATTGGCACCAATCGAAAACAACTGCGGGCAACAAACAATTAAGACCTTTTCCAACATTCTGAACGTTTTGGCTCCAGAAATTTGACTCCGCACCCAAAATTTAATGAAACTTCTTTGTTGAATAATTTCACTCATCATCAAAATCGCCGAATGCACTTTATATACTTCAGAAAGACAAGCGTATACCAAACGCTAATGATTATTTTGATGTGACATTGGGCACAGATGTCACTGACTGTCATACCAATCTAGAAAAAAATGTATTTCGACGAATGGGTTTTCGCGCGAATTTCATATTAAATGGTCTTGCTATTTTTTGCCCTATTATAATATATTTGTATTAAATTAAATGATCGGTGTGACGAAGCGATCCGTTTTAGCCATCTCTGTCTGTCTTCATATACGTGAACTAGCCCCTAAAATTTTGTGATATCGATCTGAGATTTTGCTCAGGTCCTGTTCTTCCCAAGAAGCTGCTCATTTGTCGGGATATATCTGCCATATCAAGATCTTGTACTGAAATTTTTTATTTGTGAAACGTATCTACCTTCGGTGCAAGCAAAGTTAACGTGTTTTCTTGATTAAGGTCAATTTTAGTAAATTATTCTGTAGGAATTGTTTATGGATATTTAAGTAATGAAGTAAAATATTTTCTTTAAAGCTTCAAAACTAGCCAAATACTGTATGCAGACGGAGGTGTACCGCCAGTGCAAGCTGGCACTTGAGTAAAAATTGAGATAACTTAATGAAACTTTCTACACATTTTCCTTGGCAAAAAGGGAGGTAGAGTTCGCAGGTGGGCGGAATCGGACCACAACCAGGCCGACAAGACGCATTTAACCGAAAATCTATAAAGTGCCATAAGTAAGCACAAAATTAAGAAATAAAACTATAATTTGTCATAGAAAATTGTAGTAGCAATGGACATTTGTGTGGTTGACCCAGACCTCTAATAAGTTTAATGTACATATCTCCTAAACCACTTAAGTTATAACAACCAAATTTGCTGAGTACAAATCTTATAAAATTTTATAATTTCCATTGCTGAAATTGGCGAAATCGCACTACTGGCAAGTAGAGTTCCCATAAAATACAATTTTAAATTCCAACTGACGTTTTCATAAAACTTTGTCCGAATAGTGCGCCTGAAGAAGGCAACCTTAAGGTCAAAAATTGTCAAAATGAGGCTACAACTGTTCAATACCCGAATATGCTTACCTCAATACCTACACCATTTTATCGAAAGTATCGATCATCCTTAAATAAATATTATTGAAATTCGGAGCAAATCCTTAACTGATAACAGTGTGCCTGTATGTCAAAAATTAAGCGGATAAAGGCTTCTCTTAGCCGTCATATACCTAACAAAAAGATTTTCGAACTTCCGCTTTACTTATACCGCATAAAGCTCCTAATTTGTGAGTTATCTTAGTGAAAACGAGACAGCCTGTTTTATTAATAATAATGCATCTTGGCGCCTAGAATAGAAAACTCGGATGAAAACTTGCCCGTATGAATGCTGAATTCTTTCGCAACATTTTCGAATATAAAGTTTTGCTAACACCTACATATGCAGTATATGGTAAGTATTTCGCCTGCTTTGAACCTTGCCAGTTGTAAGAGTATAAATTTAAAGACTAGACTAAAACTTTGCAAAAATTGTGCCTTAATGTATACCATAAAACCTCTTTACTAAAAATTATCAAAATCTACGTAGAATCCAAGAATGATAGAATACAAGATTACGACGACCGCCATTACGAAACGTCATAGTTCCGTGTTGAGAAGAACAAGAGTGAAAAACTGTCAAATGGCTTGCAAATTGTAAACAGAAAAGTAAACACTTTTGTAAATTCGCAAAATATTATTAATTCTTTCGATTTTAATGAAAAGTGTTAGTGAAGCGATTGAATATTGTTGAGTGAAAAGATTTGAATCATTTCTAAAGAAATATATCGGCCTATTGATAATAAAATTGTCTATTAAGTTGTGATTCAAATGGAGAAGACGTTTCTTGTGTTTTATATAACTAAATACATATATTATAAATTCAGATGTTTCAGATGTATGAGATTATGATAAAAGAATTGTGAAATTATTAATTTAGTATTAAATATATCATTTCTTTTGCAAAATAACACCCATTTTTTGGCAACTTTTAAATCGGCCGGAAAACTGAAAAAACTCGTTTTCGATCCTTTAATTGCTTAATAATTATTACAACAAGCCACTGCACATTTAATTTTAAAAAATTAATATATTTATGCTTAGAAATTTAAATAAATACAACAGTACACTTACACTGGTTTTCTTCATTTGAACAATTTCCACACATGCTACTCTATTTATTGTGGATGAGCCTAAAACTAATTATATACATATTTTCTCGCAACAATTTTCTAAACATTCCACTGAAATTTTTCCAGCAAAGACGAATGAATTAATATTATTTTGGGAATTTCAAAAATTGTTTACTTTTCGGTTTACAATTTGTATGCATTTCTATGCTTGTTCTTCTCAACGCAAAACTGTTACGTCACGAAATTGTTGAACAATGTATTTGTTTTTGTAAGAATTGTCAACAGCTAAACCGAAAAAAACTAACTGTAAACTAGTGTCGTAATCTTGTATTCTATCATTCTTGGTAGAATCTGAATCTGAATCAGGCCTTCCGCAGCGTGGCGCATCTTCGACCACCTCTACACCAGAACGAAAACGTTGAAACCTTCGTTGTGCGGTGGAAATGGAAACTGTATCGGGTCCATAAACTGCACAAATTTTATTGGCGGCTTGAGATGCATTTTTGCCTTTATTGTAGCAGTACTGGAAAATATGCCGTATTTTCTCCTTATTTTGCTACATGTTTGCGACGCTATAACTCACGAACGACTTAAAAGAAACGACAATCAATCAAATACGTGTTAGCGCGTGAAATGAGCTTTCCAAAAAGGTATAGCATGACACGATGCGACGAATAAAACTAGAACTACGCGCTTTCAGCGCCAACTAGTGAAAATACCGCAGGACTTTTTTGACAACCTATTATGATAAAATGTCCCAAACACCCGGTTGACTTGACACTTTATACATTAGTCAATATCAGAAGGTATATAAATGAAACTCAGAGAGCATTTTTTCTGGTCTTAATGCGAAAAAATATATTATAGCTAATATAAAAATTTAGTTTGGTTTTATGCCGTATATATCGATCAATATGTGAGGCATCTTTTGAAAATTAAGTGGAAATATAGCAGTGCATATATGTATTATAGCTTAATGCAGAAAATAAGTAAAATCGGCCCACGAATTTCCCCAGCTAGTTTTGCCAGCAGCTGAAGATATTTGCCGGGCTTGGATCCTTGCTATTTGTGAGAGTATAAAATGTTCGGTTATACTTATGTAGATCTTTCTTATTGGCTATAAATAACTTTACTTGAGACTTTCCAGATAATATTGTTAATACCAGAATCTTGGACATACCAAAAATACCAATATACAGTACCATTTTAAAGCAACATAATCGATCTTCCAGTCGCACTTTAGCACCGTAGTTTCCTTTAGTAGCCCCTGCCACTGCGTATACGCAACCTTTGATTTGAATTCGCAACTTAGGTAAATGGTAGATTTTGACAAGCCGTCAACTGCGGAGCATTCATTAGTAATAACTTTGTATTATAAACCAATAACATTATGCATGATTTCACCTAATACTTGCTAAAAGTTTCTCGCTCACTACACGCACACGTACATACATACATACACACAAACAGCTTAAGTAATTGATGAGGCAACCAATATCAGTGAACATTTATCAAAATTTAAAGCTCCTGAAATGTGAAGGGGGAAGCTTTTTCATCCACAAAAGTAAGCAACCCTTTAATGGTGAACACACACACACACGCACGCATACATATATACTGCAATATAACTACTCTTTCATTTGCGATTTTCATTACTTTCTGAAAGCAACGATATGATCTGTTTCAGCTATTAAATTTAACTTAAAGCCAA
The DNA here is from genome assembly GCF_016617805.1 of Bactrocera tryoni. Classification (NCBI taxonomy): domain Eukaryota; kingdom Metazoa; phylum Arthropoda; class Insecta; order Diptera; family Tephritidae; genus Bactrocera; species Bactrocera tryoni. The sequence continues at coordinate 36,486,708 of NC_052501.1, forward strand.
CGAAATACAAGCATTTAGTCGGCAACACGCTCAGCCGCTCAGTCGCTCAGCCGCTCAGCTGTGTGGCTTACTATTAAAGTTTAAGGGTAGTAGGCAAGATTAAAGCAACCAGCCAGCAAAGCCAAAGTGGCGGCGGTAGGTAAGAGTGGGGGCAGAGGCGCGTAAAGCAACATTTGTTGACGTATTGAAAAGCCATGTATATATGTATGTATGTTCGTATAAGTGTGTGTGCGTATATTGCCTTGCATGGGTGGGTGTGTGTGGAGTTTTTTGTTGTCACTGCTGTGAGCTTTGTCTGCCTTTCTTTGTGGCACTCTGCGCCCGGTCTTCAGTGTTGTTGCTACTGATGTTGCCATTGTTGTTGTTGTTTTTTGTCCTTCGTTTGGTTCACTTTGCCTGTTCGCAGATAAATTACAAATTGTTTCGTTGGTTCGCCGTTCGTTTCAGTTTGCAGCAACTTTCAATTTTCAGTTGAGTTTCCTTCACATTGCGTTTTTGGAGCTGGTACCGTTGTTTTGCTAATGCTGATGGTGCAACAACAAATGGCCGATGCGATGGAGCGGTGGCATTCTTCCTTCTCCCGTCAAGTGCAAATAGTTTGCTCATAAGAAGCGCTAGAAACGCTGTAGCCGAATGTATTGCCGTCCTGTTGCACGAGTTCCACGAGCTCGTCATTCTTGCCACTCACACACTGACGCAGCTGCATGTGATGTGTGTGTGTGAAATATTTTCCGGCAGAATGTGTGTGTGTGTGTGTCGCCTTTCCCAACATTCAGACAAGTTCTGTCGCGCTGGTCCTCCTTCGTCCTTCACAAACATACAAACATGTGAGTGTGTCTGCATGTGTATGTGAGCCGTCGTTAGCTCTACACTAAGCTTTGCTGCCAAGCCATTCATTTTTGTAGCCGCCATGTGCGCTCGAATGTTGTTGGCACCGCTGTTGCCCGAATTCCGCCTGCATGCCGCCTGTCTCGTTGTCTCCGCCGGTTTGGTGTTGGCGTTGTCGGCATCGTCGTCACTGGAATTTCTCTAAAAATGTTAAAATTTCCGAACGAAAAATCTGACAAACAAAATGAAGGCGCACACACAAACACATTCGCATTGTAAGAATTCAGATGCTGATCCCAGTCGCCCCAACACCTTACTCTTACACCGAACATGGAATTCACCCTGTGTACATTTAGGAAGACATTGGAACCGACGAGGAGTACAGCAAGTGATGAAAATTATGGACCATAACGGTATACTTTTTATAACATTTTTCACTCTCTTAAGGGCCTATATACATATATTAGACAGGGGTCGATTTTTTACTATAAAATTGCTTTTGCGGGAAATGTTCTGCGGATCATTCGAAACCGGTTTTAGGCTCATACTCTCTTAGGCAAGGCTGTTCATATTGATCCATAAAGCATTTACCACAAAGGGGATTTTTGTTGTTTTTTATTTGGCTCCCTGTAAGACTTCTCGCTCTATATTAATATGTCTAAAAGTTACAATTACCATTCATAAGGTCAACTAGAAGCCTTTTGAATAAACAAGGGTTTTATTTCAATTTGCGAAAAATGGTCGGCAGCACTTAAACGCAAGTTTTGGTGGATAGTATTTGTTTGAGACAAATCACATAATTGGTGCTGTACGAATGTATCGTTAGCATTGAGAGGAACGGTCTGTTTGAAACCATGTCAAAATTTGGTAGGCCTCGAAAATTATTGAGTTTGAGTATCTAAATGAGCATTCTCCAATTCCAACGCTTTTTGTCGTAATAATCCTCGCTATTCGGTAGATTGTTGAAATTTTCGCGTTTCTTTCTTTACACAATGTTCAAGTGATAATAAGGCAAAGGCTAGGTTAGGTTGAACTGGTAGAAAATAAGCCACGCATAGACCAGTTTTGGGCCTTACCAGATGGAATTCAGTTCCTAGGTCCAAGAGATGTAGTCATTCTTTAGGACGCCTGCGCTTGACACTAATTTTGACAGAGTTTGCGGTCTCACAATCCATACCTCTTCCAATTTATCATACCTTGGGGACCCCAGATGCTTACAGCGTAGTCTTACCAATGCGGGACAAATGCACAAGAGATGTTCCACTGTTTCCGTGGTGCCCTGCTCTAAACGTTTCCTGCAGTCTTCTCGATCTGTCAGCCCCATTCTGCGCGCGTGTGCCGCCAGCAGACAGTGACCAGTTAGAATTCCGATAATTTTCCTACAGTCTCTTCTATCGAGTGTCAATAGGAATTTGTGTAGTTCTGATCTACCGTTCTGCACATTACTTTTGCAGTCTTGCACCCAGGTAGTTCGCTACATCGTATTTTGATTTTCCGTACCATGCTTCTGTCGAGATCGTCTTATAGACAATGCATGGGTTTCCCAATGTTTATCACATTTTCTGATGTTTGCCGCACACCATTCTTAGCAGTCTCGTCCAATATTTCGTTGCCCTCGAAGCCTTTGTGAACTAGCACCAGTATAAGCGAAGTTGCTTACTTCTGGCAACAATTTCCACTGCTGCCCTGCTTTCCCAGACACTTCTGGCCGATATGCGGTTACTGATTTGATTGCTGGTTGGCTGTCTGTGTAGATGCTGACTCTCGAATTGCCTGCAGGTGCATTAGAGGCCGGCTTCGCTGCTTTCACAATAACAAAGACCACAGCTTATGTATGTCTAACTCTGGACAGTATATTCCCGCACCAACTCTATCCTCCGTTTTCGAGCCATCAGTTTAGATGTTTAGAGTGTTGCGCGTAGCTAGCATACCTTTACGCCAGCCATATATTCCTATGTTTACTTTGAACCTTCTTTCACAGTTGAAAAGTGAGGTCATGTAGTCGGTGTTTGCCCAAGCGCCATTACCCATTAAGCTATGCCCTAAAGTTCTATGTGTAAATTCCTCTGCCGCCAATAGTCTTCCCGCCGGTTTTGCTGAACAGTTTTCAGCAAAGAGGTGTATAGGTGGCAGGCTTAGCACCATTTTAAAAGCCGCCGTTGGAGTTGTTCTTAAATCTCCCGTTATGCACAGCGCAGCGAGCTTTTGAACCTTTTCCATTGACTCCCGGTAGGTGGATTTCCGTACACCAGTCCACTATACTACTGCACCGTAAAGCACAATTCGTCTAGCAATAGCTGTGTAGCACCCGTACATAAGAGAGGGAGAGAGCCCCCAGGTCGTGCCGAGCATCTGCCATATAACTGGACTGTACTGAGAGTGGTGGTCATAATACTGCTAATGGTCTGTGGACACTTACCTGTTATTAAGATGGCAATTTCATCCACATATCCCACTATTCTAGAGGCTTTGCCTTCAAAATTCCTTAGCAGTTTATTCACCACTAATGTCTATAGAAGCGGTGATAGCACTCCACCTTGGTGAGTACCTCTACAGACTTCTTTAGTCATTTTAGCGTCGTTCCATTTATCTCTTATCCGTCTAGAGGTCAAAAGGCTTCTGATCCAGCGTTATATAGCGGGATCAAAACCTTTTGCCTGGAGACTATTCAGAATAGATTCCGTAGAGACGTTGTTGAAGGCTCCGGAGATGTCCAGGAATGCTCCTAGAGCATACTCTTTATATTCAAGAGTCCTTTGGATATTAAATGCCTCTACGTATATGCGTGTTGCGCCTTGGACAATTCTGTTTCTACCTGCCTTCGGTACGAAAACTACCCTTGCCTCTCTCCATGAGTGTGGTACATAGCTAAACATCAAGCAACCCCTAAAAATCTCTTTTTCCATGGCACGGATAGACAGAGTAAATTCTGTAGTATTGCTGGAATGACTACGTGCGTACCGGGAGATTTGTATGGGTCGAATGAGCGGATTGCCCATTATATTTTGTTCTCCGTAAAGATGTGTTCGGGAACGTTTACCGCACTGCTCCCTTCGTAGCTAGGACTTACCGCGTACTTACAGCCTGAAAAGGGCACATTGACTAGGTCTTCCAAGGTCAAAAAATTTCTTGTTGCCGAAGACGCAATTTGTCGATTCGAAGCCATTCTCAAGACTCGAGACTGTTTCGAATCACAACTAGCGCATAATATATAATTCACTCATGAACTGAAGCCATTGCATCGCCGTAATCGTTGTGAATATGCTGATTTTGCTTTGGAACAACTTGAAACGGTAACGATTTTTTAAGAATATCAGAAAATGAGGCTCTCTTTCATCTGAGTAATTATACATGAACAAAAATTATATTCACCTAAATTGACAGTTTAGTGTGGTTTTCAGTCTGGTGGGGTCATCGGTCCGTACTTCTTTCGAAATGAAGCTGGTGACACCGTTACTGTCAATGAAGAGCAGTACAGATCGATGATAGCTTACTTTTTATAATCGCATTTTGAAGAAGTTGATCTTGACAATATCCGGTTCTAACAAGCCGGGGTTATGTACCATATAGCACGCGCAACAATGCGAGAAAAGTGTGAAGATTAAATGCTTCAGTCACAATGAAAGGCCTCCAAGAGTTGTGATTTAACATCATTAGACTACTTTACTTCAATATTGAACATGATATTCATGACATGTGATTTGATTTAGTTGAATAAGTACTCGAAAGTTGCGTTCATCGAAACAGAATGTGGAGGCCATTTGAGTGATGTTATATTCAGGCTATATTGTATTCAGGTCTTTCCCTTTTTTGTGTGGTTTTAATGCACAGTTCATTTCAACTAGTCCTTCGTATTCTGAATAGGAAATATTAAGTGTGCCATGAAGTTTGTAGCATCCAGAAAGAAACATCGGAGACGCTATTAAATATTTATGCCCAAAAAATAAGGTGACATTGTATTTATTTTGAAAATTTTTTATTTATTGTTTCAAATCAATTTCATCCCTTTCAAAGTAATCCCCTCCCGATGCAATGCACTTATGCCAACGGATTTTCCAATCTTCGTAACACTGGTTATAGTCACTTTCCGGGATGGCCTTCAGTTCCGTCTTCGCTGCGGCTTGAATCTCCTCTATCGTACAAAAACGGTGTCCCCGAAGCGGTCTTTTGAGCTTAGTGAACAGCCAGAAGTCGCACGGCACCAGATCAGGTGAATACGGTGGTTGCGGAACGATTTGGGTTGAGTTTTTGGCGAAATGATCACGAATTACGAGGGCAGTATGGGATGGTGCATTATCGTGGTGTAAAAAACCAAGAATTGTCTTTCCACAAACGACGCATAACGTTCAAATAATATTCCTTGTTGACTGTTTGACCGGTTGGAAGGAATTCATAATGCACAACACCACGATAATCGAAGAAAACAGTCAACATGACCTTGATTTTTGAGCGACTTTGGCGCGATTTTTTTGATCTCGGGTCTCTTTTGGCACGATATTTGCTCGATTGATCGGTTGTTTCGGGGTCGTAAGCATAGATCCAATTCTCATCGCCAGTTATAATGCGTTTTATGACACCCTGGTAGTCGGAAAGCATAGTTTCACATACTTCAACGCGACGCCTTTTTTCCAAAAAAATCAATGTTTTCGGTACCAGTAGAGATTTGACGCGCTTGAGGCCCAAAACATCCTTCAAAATGGTATTGGCTGAGCCTTTCGATATGCCAACTTCATCAACAATATCTCTAATTGTTAATCGATGGTTTTTCAACACAAAATCTTTGATTTGTTGAACGTGAGCTTCGTCGGTTGAGGTTGATGGTCGCCCTGGACGCTCTTCGCCTTCGACACGTTCACGGCCGGCTTGGAACTCACTATACCACTTGTAAACATTTTTTTTAGACATAGCCTCATCACCAAAGGCTTTCTGTACCATCCTCAACGTATCCGCAGCAGAAAATTGATTCCGTAAATAAAATTTAATGCAAATTCTTTGCTCCACAAATTTCGACATCGCAAAAAACGAAAAACTCACTTTGAGCAGCTCACAGCAATTCTCCAAATCCTTCGTCGCGCGCAGTTTAAATTCAAATATAATATATCAATAGTCAGCATGACGAGCTGAGTCGATTTAAACATGTCCGTCTATCTGTATAAATGCGATCCAGTCCCTTATTTGTTGAGATGTCCATGCACACGTCCTTTTCTCCACAAGAATCCGCTCATTTATCAAAAATATTAGACGGCATACATATAGCTGCCATACAAACTGATCGATCAAAATTAAGTTACATGGAAAACTTTATAACTTGACAAGATGTCTTCATCAACTTAGGCATGGATCATTGTCAAGGGACGAGCTATACTTTCTAAAAATTGTTCACATTGGACCACTATAGCATATAGACATGATACAAACTAATCGGTCGACAAAATGGTGTAGGTATATGGAGAGTATTACCGCTTCGGTGATGTGCTAAAAGCGATCATCTACTTAGCCTTCAGTCAGATTTCACTGAGACGAAGCTTTCTTTTTTCTGCTTATCGGTTGTGTAGTTGATATATTTGTACAAATTTTAATGCATTCTTTTTTCAAAAATGGTTTAGTAAATTTTGTTAGGTATATGTATGTATAGGTATGTAAGTGTCGGCAAGCGTCAACTTTCTACTGGGTTTTGTTATGTAGTTGCGGTTGTATGTGAGTGTGTATCTTTCCGTTGGCGGTGCACAAGCGCACCCTTCTTATCGGCAATGCTTATCGCCATGTATTCGCCGTCGTCGTTGCCACCAAAGCTTTTCTTTGATTGCCTTGCTTTTTCGCCCTTACCGCCCATTCATGTGCTCAGCTGTGTGCCGTTATTCACCAACTTGCCTCCTACTACTCAAAGCACGCTGCTTGGTGGTAACATTTGTTACAGTATATATGTTCAACTGTGTGTGCACATTGGGCTTCTTTGGCTGGGAAGCATTACAACGTTTCCAAAAATTTCGCTGATATCTATGAGAGCTCTTTTGTATTGGGATGTTTAGAGGTGTCGGGCAGAGGCGAGACCTCATGAATGGTTGTTGTTCCGAGTGGCTGTGTGTCTTGTTGCCAGTGCGGCAAGTTTGCTTTGGCGGCAGGCCTCGAGCACAAAGAAAAACTTTGCTCATAAAAATTGACTAGCTTAAATTGTGTTACGAAATATGTAATTATGTGTGCGGATATGTGTGTGTATTCGGTTGCAATAAGGTTTGCATTGGCGCACGTACGTACGGAAAGAAGGCTTGACAAAGAAGACTCTCGCACGTGAAAGGATAAATGATTGCCAGATAGAATGGCGACTGGTTTGTTCAAAGACTGCTGATAACTGTGCAACTCATTGATAAAGGAAAATCTTACAAACTCCGCACACAAAGATTTTAATGTGCATGGAAACTCGTACAAAATAAAAACAAAAACAAAAACTTTTTACTAATTTAGTCCCTACACTTATTATTCGGCACACCTAAGAGACCAGTAATGCTTTATTCTTTGCTTAACTAACCGTGGATTCATTTGTTAGTAAAATTAGACTTCTTCAGAGCGGAAGTTCTCTAAAGCTCAGCTGGTTAAAGAATAGCAAGTGAAGTCACGAAGTTTGAATAGTTTGATCTCTCAATACCTGAAAGCCTAAAAAGAGGTTAATGTTTTATCCAATCTCGGAGACTGCATTTTAGCTAATTAATATTTTGTTGCTCTATTTGTCTATAGTCGAACTCCTTGTAAATTATGTGAACTTAAAACTTCTTTTGAATAATTGACTTTCGTATCTGGTTCCAAAATGATGTAACTAACTTACTGTCACTTCATTAAAGGTCTGAGCAATAAAGTGTATGTAAAAGTACCTTGTGGCCGCCTGAAGTTTTTCGGAACACAATGTCTCTCATAGCAGCCAAAGCTGGTCATTTCTGGGGGATTGCTTCCTTCAAACGTTCCAATTGTTGACAGTACAGGTCCGAATTATCAGTTTAGCCTTAGAAGAGCAGCTCATAGCAAATCACCAAACTGTCCGAGAAGTTCTATTTCTAATGCCATAAAGTGTATCCCGGACGTGATTACCACACGCGATTCGATTACGAAATCCATTTATAGAATTCTTATTTTCCTTTTTACTAGACCTTATCTAGTTCTATATTTATCTGGTTGGATTTTAGAAGTTTCAACCAACCGCTATGTGAGCACATCTACTATACCATGTAAGTACAAAATTTTGTGAGAGTTTAAAAATTCCTTAAGTACTCACCACTATTAAATCCTTACAAACCACTATATGAACGTCTGCTACTTATCTCGAATAAAAAAATTGCTTGCTTTCTTCAACGAGTCCCAAACTTTTGATTATCTTTAGCACTCTAGCACTAGAATTAGGAAGTAACCGTAATATCGATTTCAACGAAGCATTTCCAATGTCGAACGGCATTTCACGCTCCTAACGTACAGCTGCAAACGAAACCATTGGTTTTCGGAAAAGGCAAAATCAAAGAAAAGTCAAAAGAACAGATGAGCAGTGTCGTGTCGCAGCGGAGAGAAAACAGACTGTCTACCTCGCAACGTTACAATCGACCACAACACGTGCGGGATGGGATAGATACCGAGAATTGAAGAGGAAAGCGATACGCATTTGCAGACAAAAAAGAGAGAGGCCGAAATGCCTGGCTACGAAGCTTGACAAGCTGACCCCTGTCGGCGCGAAAATTCTACGAAAAGATGCGGCGACTAACAGAAGGCTTCTCAGACCGGAGCATACTCTTCTAGAACCCCTGTAGGTGATCTACTGACTGATGCCCAGAGCATACTGAAATTATGGGGGAAAGCCTGCTGAATGGCAGTGAAGCAGACATTCCATTGCCTGACCATGAAGAAGTTCGAATAGCAATTATCTGTGTGAAGAACAACAGTGCGGCGGAGACCGATGGATTGCCGGCTGAGCTATTCATATACGGCTGCTCAAAATTGATAAGGAGCTTGCATCAGCTTCTTTGTATAATATGTTGGAACGAAAGCATGCTCGCCGATTGGAATTTAAGTGTGTTCTACCCAATCCATAAACAGGGAGATCCCACAATCTGCGCCAACTACGGACATCGATATCATTGGCCATAACAACCGCGCCGTTAGTTCTACTTCTCCAGGTTGGACAAAGAAACAAGGCAAATGAGCCTTGTAATGCACGAGGGCAAGGCGAAATTTCACCTGTCAACAAACGTCAAACGTCGATATTGACAGTCATAACTACGAAGGCGTAGATAATTTCGTTATATTGGAACCAGCATTAACACCAACAACAACTTCAGCTTCGATATTCAACGCAGAATAACTCTTTCCAACAGGTGCTTCGGCTGAGTAGCCAACTGTAAATGAAGTAAAGTCCTCTCTCGAGTCTACAAAAAAAACAAAGTTCTACAAGTCACTCATTATCCCACCCCTGTAATACATATGATGCAGAGGCATGGACGATGACAATATCTGATGAGTCGGCGGTATGAGTTTTCGAGAGAAAGGTTCTATGGAAGATTTATGGTTACTTACGCATTAGGAACGACGAATAAAGATTCTACGGAAGATTTATGGTTATTTACGCATTAGGAACGACGAATATAGCAGTCGAACAATAAGCTGTAGAAGATATACAGCGATATTGACATAGTTCAGCGCATTGAGAGACAGTGGCTACGCTGGCTAGATCATGTCGTTCGAATGTATGAAAAAACTCCAGCCCTGAGAGTATTCGAGTCAGTACCCTCTGGGGGAAGCAGAGAAAGAAGAATACATCCACTCCACTTGAAATCTTCAATTGGCGCCAAAGAGTGAAAAGGAAGGGTGACGGGCGCGCTGTTGTAAACTCGGCTGTATCCGCTACGCCAATAAAGAAGAAGATTTGTTGTGGAAACTCGTAATGTGTTTAACAATTTATTAGTTGTTACAGCTTAGTTCAGAGTTAGTCAACGTGCGCCACTTGAAGGTCTTGCCTTTGCTTATGAACAAAGTTTGATTGAAATCGGTGAAGTGATTCCTGATATATAGGATTTCACTTTAAGATGGACGGTGGCATGCCCATTATCTAAATCCAGTCTTATCAGACTATCAAATTCTTTCGTACCATTTCGAGTGTACAATTTGATGTCTATGACGCATTTATTTATTGAGTTATCGCCTTGACTACAACAACATAACATTGACGGACGGTTGATGGACGACTTTCTCACCCGGATTTCAACGCGTCTCATCATCCTGATCATATACAAGTATATAACTCTTATAGCTCTCTCGATAAGTTTTAAGTATTAAAAATAACCGTTAAGTGAACAAAACTGTTATATGTATGTAGTCTTTACCAACATGTTGCGAAAGAAACGAAATTGTAGAAATAGACCACATTAAATTCTTAAAGCTCTCGTTCTGTGTGCTTTAACTTCGTTGCTTGCGCAGGATATTCTAGCAATTCTTTGTGTGGCTAGAATACTTGTATATGTGTGTATGTAAGTTGTTATTTTTGTTCGAGTATTGAGTTTGGCACGAGTGTATGTGCTTCGCTCCCTTCTAGGCACAAACACCCACATGCACACAAATACATATATCTAAACGCAAACACCACGGTGCTCGTTGTTGTTGCCAACGCTATTCCCACCGTCTTCGCTCCGCTTTTTCCTCATCTTTTTTATTTATTTATAGTGTGTTTTCTTTTGCCTGCACCAGCGAAAAGTTGAAAGAGTCGAACTCAACTCTTTGCTTCACTTGCAATTTTCCTAGTTTGCCTCCTTTGCCGCTTATTCACCCAAACTCGGCAGCTCGTATGAGAATACCTATTCTTCTTCACATTCGTGGCTATGCTCATACATACTTACATAAGTTTGTATGACGAAACGGTGTGTGTTTAGCTACATAAACTTGGTTCCCTTTTCTTTTGTTTTCGGCATGTTTCACGAACTCATGTATAGGGTGGCGCAATGTACCCGAATTTTGATTTTTCAAAGACTTTAGATAAATTAAGTTTTTTAGTTGCCGAACAATTTTCAGTGACCAAATGTCTTTGTTGAAGAATGTCCCTATGAAACAGCTAATTCAGTAGCGTCGATGATACAACGTTTCAAACCTGCAATAGACGTGATCGGGGTACTAAAATTTAAATTCACATAGCTTATTCCTCGACATTTGACCATATGTCACAGAATTTCATTTATGTCAATAAAAACATCTTCACTATACTTCCTCGACACCCTATTTGTAGAGATTTCCAATTACTAGATTATAGTCCTTGACCCCTAACAGGAGCAATCGAAGCTATAACTTCCGTCTCAGGACTAGTAAAATAATTCTACCAATACGATATTTTATTATTTGCCTTAACTATAATGGATCACTTGTCTTGCTGAAGACTAGTTTGCCGGAACATTTTTCGTATTTTCAAATAGTACATCTAACGTATAAGAAAACTGTTTCCAGAATATGAACACATGACCATAATAATTTCTTCTATGCAATGTAATAACAAAGGGGATGTAAATTTATATATTTGCAATTATAGAATTGTAAATTTTTCCTTTTAAAGATAGTTGAAGTTAATTATTTCATGCGCAACTCATGATGTAGACTCGATAAACCTTCTAGCTTATTATTGCGTCTTTTCACGCATTGGATTCGGTTCATCGCTTACAGTCTACTCGAATATTGAAGCCATGATTTATTCATTATTCCACAACTCGAGTAAACTGCGAGTCAGTAGCTCCAAACAGAACTCAGAATCATCAAAAAGGTTATTTCGTCGGTTGTGAGCTGCATGAACTACAAATTCAACGCGTTTACTTGATAACTTTAGACTGTCACTCATCTCAATTAACCTCGTTTTCGTCGATCCAAAAAAGTGCAGTTTTTTTTGGTATTTTTCCCCAAAACAGTCTTTTCTTGACTTCCACTGTGCTCGTTGTCTTCAGTGCTCATATGATCTCTATGGAATCAAGCAAATCACTTACAAATAGTCGCTTTGCCTCGCCGAGACCGGATAACCACCAAATATCTAGATTGGATCTGGTGGTGTTCTCTCCTAGAAACAGTTTCTACGGCTGAATAATTAAGGCACTTGAGGGAAGAGTTCGATTTATAAAACCAAAGGTAAAATTCTCTGCGAAGAGGAAAGGCCAAGCCTTACTTATTCATCTTATTTGTTTTAATTTTTCAACTCCCTTTTTCGAACTTTTGTATGAGATACTTTTGTTTTTTTTTTTTTTTGCTGAGCGTACATACATACATATGTATGTATGTACAAAGGTGTATGTGTGTGTCTTTTTCGCTTGGCCAGCAAAAGTTTTGGACTCATTGGACGTTGTATTTGCTTTTATTCTAAAACAACTCGCTGGATATGTGCATGTTGTTGTTGCCACACAGCGCTAACACATTTCGCTGTTGTTGGTTTTGGGGTGGCTCTGCGGCGAATGTCAAGTCGCTGCGTATCAGTGCGCCTCCACTTCAGCCAAGGAAGTGGGTGGTGGATTGTGGGCTGGTGTTGCTGCAGCTCCTGGGCGTCAGCGGTGCTACACTATACGCTTATAATCGCGCGCGAGTGCTCACACCTCCAGTCCGGTCTCTTCATCCCCCGACTTCATCACTCGCATACATACATATGTATGTATAATCTCCGATAGCAGTGAGGCAGGCAACTTGGGCAACTAACGCTGGCTGGCTACATTTTTGCTTTTTATGGCTGATGTGTGCGCTCAAGTCCAGAGCAGCGATTAAGCGCCAGCACAGCTGAGTGCGACAAATTCGGCAAAGTCGGCATTTTTCACATTAAAGCATTTTAAATTACTCTGTGTGGGTTCTGTGTTGCAGACTTTCTGTTGCCGTCGCTTTTTGTTGTTGCTTTGCATTCGCATTTTCCTCTGTTTTGTGAGCACACCAGTGCTTGGCTGCCGATAAGACTTAAGGCACATTCTAACATACGATTATTATACCTCGTTTATGGTGGTGGTGTCGGTGGGGGTGTCACGGAATGAGACGAATGTTATGTAGTTTAGTTTATTTGGGGCTTGATAAGATTCTCATCAGCTGCAGCCCGCCGGAATATGCGTCAAGCGGCAAGTTTATGGACTTTAAAGCCGTGTAGCTGCCATTAATGAGTGCGAACTGTTAGTGATGTCCATCGCAATTGCGTTTGTGCCTTAAACACGGATTTAACCGTAGCTTTAGTAGCATTTTATTGATGGAATAAGCCGCTTCCTTAAATAAAAGTTAAGAAATAACAATTACATTGAACGCGAATTGAACGGAAAAATACATAAGGTAAATTGATATGTTAAGGAAAGCAACTTGAATCAGACCCTTTGCATTTCTTTGTTTCTCTTTGTTTTGCCAGATTCGTAATGATATCAGATGCACATACCAATGCGGCATATTTCCATAAAATCTTTATGTTTCCGAGATCTATCGACCGATTAAGGTATTTCTAGCATACGGTCAACCCAAGTTTTAAGGAGGTGGAAAACAACCTAATTCGCAGTATTAGGCAATGAAACCAGCCAATAACTAGATACTCGTAATGTAACTCGGTTAATATCATCTGGGTACTAGTCTTATAGGAAAAGAAAGAAATGCTTCAGCCCATTCGGCTCTTTTAACGCTTGTTTGAAGCAAGTGATCCAAGGGGAACACATCAGGTCTTGGAACACTAGTAACACAAAGCATTTCATAAAGTTACTTTTGGGATAGAAAAGGCGTCTGCTTTTGGAAAAAAGGAACTTAGTGATATTGTCATTACATGACACCTACACTTGAGATTCCACCTTTGGAAAATAGGTAAAGTGGTTTCGACGAAATACAGAGCATGGACCGAGGATCGTCAACGTTCTCTTTAGTCGGCTGAGACAGGATATCTTCTACGACTCCAATTGCTCTCACTAAAGAGACATTGGGCCAATCTAAAGCAACCTGATATCCAACAACGGCTTATTAAGCAGTTGTATATGATAAGATACAATATGTTGTCCTATATGATTAAAGCTTTCAAGAGGGCTAATTAACTAGCTGATTTCCAATATTTACTGAGGCAAGTCTTTATAAGATTTACACTATTTCTATTAGTGGTAGATCTTCGATCTTACCCTTTGACGTGGATCGGGTCTCTATCCTTAACTATTTCAAAAGCTGAGAGACCATTTCGTGTACAGCAAAACTCGCTTAAGTGCCGATCCCGCTTAAATAACCTACATTCACATCGAAGGACTTAAGTGGTTTTTTTAAGTACCCAACCAGCCTGAGTATCTCAAAAAACTTGATTTTTTTTGGGGAATTTAAGCAGGTTTCACTGTATATACAGAAATGGTGAAATCGACTCATCTCGTCCCGCTGATCATTTGTAACATAGTATACATGTATATAATTCAAGAGTATCCTAATTTAATGTAGCCTCTTCAGGGCATAATGAGGAGTGATCCGTGAGAACTCACTTCGTTGAAGCAAGAACATACCATTCATTGAGCCTGTGGAGCAAGCGTTCCTTTGTCAGAGGTTTGTAATTATTTTTAGAGCTAAAGGATACTTTTAAACAGTAGAAGTCTTGCGAGTTTTTCTTATGTTGATTGATAGAAATATATGAATTATTTTCCTACAAACAGAACAAGTAGAACCAACGCAAAATGGGGGAAATGTTAGCAGTGATAAGGTCAAATAACGGGCGGCAGCAATGTGACACGTAAGAAAAGCACCAGCAACATTAGCAACAGATAAGAAAAGTCGCAGCAATGACATTAACGACGACGGGAATTAGCAACAACTACAAAAGGTACAGAAATCGGACTTAATGCCAGAGTGTAGAGCAAAAGGCATCCGAGCGTGGAGCGCTCATGTGCTAGACGTTGTAAATGAGGAAAATCCCGTGCCAACGGAGGCGTTACTGCCGGTTCAGATGTTGCCGCAAGCCCAGTCGTCAGTGTTATTGCTGTTGTTACCCAACTTATTCGGCCCACTCGGCTCGAGCTTGCCACGTCTACTGAATGCATTCATGCATGTGCCATAACCTCATTCTTCTTCTTCTACTTCTTCTAGCAAGTACTTCCCTCTGCTTGCCAGCCTTCGTGTCCATCTTGCAATGTACGCAACACTAGTCTCTTCTTCGCTTTCGAGCTGCCATGCGAAATAATCAACTTTTGCGTTTAAAGCTTTAAAATTGAAATTCCAGTATAAAAGGATTTTGCGTTAAGGCATGTTGAAAGCAGCATTGACGAAGCTAACCAATCGCTACAACGACAACAACAACTGCGTACGAGTACAAAAAGAGCCAAAGCAACGGCAACATAAAGGCAAAGCATTAACAGTCAGTCGGCAATCTTGCCAACAGCTGTCGCCAAACAAAATGGGTGGCAAGGTGCAGGGGTGTGGTGGCGTGCGGTAAGACGCATTTGAATTTAAATTGTAATGATGAAAAGTTTGCTGCTGCCACCGAGGCTGTTGCCGTAAAAGGAGTAAAGGCCTTAAATGGTGAAACACAATGCTGCCTGACGTTAGCGCCAGCGAGGAGGGTTGAGGTGAGCGGCGGCGTGTGCCAACCAGCTGCGTCGTGGGTGGGCGAACAGACATGCTCCGATGATAATTCCCGTTCAGTTCGCCTCTTCGCCTCTTCGGCTTTAGTTTTTCGCTTTTTTCAGCAACTTGCTATTAGATATTTACATAGACAACTTTTTTCGCAACTCTTTCTTGTTTTAGATTGCGTGCGTATGTTTCTAAGCGAGTTGCATGCCACTGAAAACGTATCGCCGTTACTGTGCACGAAGAACGCACTGCATAAAGGCTGTTTTCTGGAATTCAAGATTTTGATATTTCACAAGGTTGCCAAGGTCAAAATAATAGGTTGTCAAAAAAGTCTTGCGGTATTGTCGCTAGTTGGCGCTGAAAGCGCGTAGTTCTAGTTTTATTCGTCGCATCGGGTCATGCTACACCTTTTTGGAAAGCTCATTTCACGCGCTAACACGTGTTTGATTGATTGTCGTTTCTTTTAAGTCGTTCGTGAGTTATAGCGTCGCAAACATGGAGCAAAATAAAGAGAAAATACGGCATATTTTACAGTACTACTACGATAAAGTCAAAAATGCATCTCGAGCCGCCAATAAAATTTGTGCAGTTTATGGACCCGATACAGTTTCCATTTCCACCGCACAATGATGGTTTCAACTTTTTCGTTCTGGTGTAGAGGTGGTCGAAGATGCGCCACGTTCCGGAAGGCCTGTCGTCGAAAATTGCGATAAAATCGCTGAATTGGTCGAAAGAGACCGTTATAGTAGCAGCCGTAGCATCGGTCAAGAGCTGGGCATGAGTCATCAAAAATTCAATAACTGAAGCTATATGCTGTGGTGATATAGTCTATATTGTTTTAAGATTTATCCTTAAATAGCCAAATTTTGTGAAGATACCTCGTCATATGAAAAGGTTTACCATACAATCACTTGATTCCTTAGTGGCAGCTTTACCCCACACTGGTTCTTTATAGAATGAGCGGCTTCTTAAGGAGAAAAGGACGTGTGCAGAATTTCAGATTGATATTTCAGAAGGACTAAGGGACTAGTCTGCGAAAATCAGCAGGGATATAAGTCAAGCACCAACCCGTCAGACCCTCCTAGAAAAGGTGATGAATACGATTTTCCTAACGCAAGAGCCCCATTCGATCAGAACGATACCGATACGATGCTGGAAGCCTCAATAGTCGATGATAAGCAGGTAATAGAAGTGGTGGAGAGATTTGGCAACGCAAAGGCACTAGGACTTGTAGGACTTGATGTCATCCCGAACAAGGCACTTAAAATCGCCATCAATCATAGCAAGAACGTTTTCGTCGATTTTTATGCTTTCAACTCAACATGCTTACCACATTTTCTGAGAGCCTTAGATGCAATGAATACCCCGGAGTTACTGCTAAGAGCAATTAGCAGCTATTTGTCTGGCAGACTATTGCTGAACGATGCCGATGCAGGTCCAAAAAGCTACATGATAACATGTGGGGTACCATAAGGCTACGTTTTGGACCTAAGGATTGTGCTGTACGAAGGGTTGTTACGACAACCGCTGCCAAAAGAAGCACAGATAATTTATTGAAAATTAAAGACTGAAAAAACAGAGGCATTGCCTATCACGTGCAGAAAAAGGCATAGAAACGTTTACCCTGAACATTGATGGCTATAACGTCGTAACGCAAGTTTCATTGAGATACCTAGGCGATTGCAAACATTGGTGACCCAAGCCAAAATAGGAAGCTCTGCTAGCTAAAATTAGCCAGTCAATACTAATGCACGCAAGAATTAAGAATGAAAGAACGGCAGTGGAGAAGCATTAGACAACCTGAATAGCACTGGATAGAGTGTGAAGGGGCATTTGGAATTTTCTTTCATTGTATTCAATATGTTTACAACTTCATCAGGAAAAGATATATACAAAAATAATGTTAAAAAATTATTCAATTTTATTATTAAAATAAGCATTTTGGAATCATCGGTCCGTACTTCTTTCGAAATTAAGCTGGGGACACCGTTACTGTTAATGGAGACCGCTATATATTGACGATAATCAAATTTTTATGACCGCAACTGGAAGAAGTTGATCTTGACAACAAATGGTTACAATAAGACGGAGCTACATGAGGCACAGCACGTGCAACGCCCTAATTATTGCGAGAAAAGTTTGCGATTATTTCAAGAAATTGTGACATTGAGTGGACTCCAAGAAGTTGCGACTGGACACCATTAGACTACTTCTTGTGCAATAAAGCGGACTTTTTCAAGCTTTAGAAGTCAATATGGAATGTGCTATTCACGACATACGACTTGATTTAGTGGAAAAAGGACTCAAAAATTGGGTTCATCGAATTCGTACCTGAAGGACATGGAGGTCACTTGAATTATGTTATATTCAGAACTTAATTGCATTGATTGTACTTGACATTAAATAAAAACATTTGAATTTCCTTAACAATTAGTATGTTTTTTAAAACCATAACACTCTTATTGGAAACCCCTCTAAATTTCCATGGTAGTTTTTGCCCTTTCCCGCTATTAAGCTACTTTTTATACAATAGTAATAATAATTGCAAACTAATAAGCATTTACTGTAAAGCGCTTTAGCAACTCTGTGCATTATCGCTCCACTTTGTTAAGTGATTTTATATTTTTCCTTTCATAATTACACCCAGCGTCTAATGCTTAAGACAATAGCTTAACATCACCGAAGGGAATACCTACATTTGACATACGAATATAGTTTGTGAACTCAAATTAAAAAAACCGTGCAATTCACGTATCGGTTAAATCACCAATTAATTACCCAACAGGAACGCCTGAGATTTCTGTTAAAGTTTCTGTCAGTTTCTTAAGTTCCAATATACAATTCGATCATTTTGATCATTAATTATCATACGCAAAGCCTTATGAGTTGCATGGTGTGTTAGTTTCCACGGTTATTCTTCCAATATATTGGGTTTTTGTTAGCCGTGACTTGTTGTGTATGTTTACTATACGTCGACAGCAGGTTTGAAATCAATCTCTTTAAGAAATTCATTACATTTGTGCAATTTGTGGTGTTTACCTCAAGTTTATAAGCATCTAATTCAAACTTAAGAGGATTTGATAAAATTTATTCAACTGTTACCTCTGATTGACGTAAAGTAAAATATGGACGCCCGACCAAAGATGAATAAAAAAGTAACAGCGAGTTCACACCTAAATTTTAAACAAAATACCTTACCATGTAACATGCCACATACTAAAAAACTAATCATATAGAGTAAAGTCAGCAGTATGTTAGAAAATTCTGATATTAGTTATATTGGGGTTAGGTGCAAAGTAGGAAGAATCAAATGGAATTTAAAACTGTGTTGTATCGGAAGTAGGCGTGATTGTAGTCCGATTTTACCCATTTTTGAACTGTGATACATGATAAGAATGCTACGTACTAAATTTAGTTAAATCGGTCGCTCCGGTCCCGAGATATGAGATTTAGGAAAATGTTCATTATACTTATTACAGGGCGGGGCCTCCTTTCTTTAATTTTTAGTCCAAAAGCGCACCGCGTGGCAGTGGTCCGATTACGCCCATCTAAGAACACAACCTTTTTTTTGCTATGGAAGGCGCATACCAAATTCATACATATATCTAAATTTTTACCAAAGTTACAGCTTGCACGGACCGTCGGACGGAGGGACAGACAGACAGACGGAATTCAACTTGTCTCGTCATCCTGATTTATATATTATATATATATAACCCTATATCTATCTCGCTTAGTTTTAGGTGATATGCTCAAGCGTAAGGTGAACAAAGCTATTATACTCTGTAGCAACATGTTGCAAGAGTTTAAAAATTTTAACTCACCACCACCGTGACTCTGTGCTAGTTACCTTATGGTTTATGAGTTGACATTTGTTATTAAAATGATATTAGATATATTTTTTTCATTTGCTCTATATACATAGATACTTATTCACCCAAGAAACATTATTTGGTACTTCCATTAAAAATATCCAGGGCCAACATAAACCAACTTAAATTGAAGGAAGGCTAGGCAATGTTAACGATATCTTACCACTTCTTACCACTTTTTCCATTTATCAGTTATATAAACTGCTGCTCAGCACATGACTCTGCGCTTCCTTACTCGTTGTACTTGCTCTTTTTGTATAACATCAAACGGTCGTGCGTGGCCTGAAAGTGTTAGACGCCGCATTATGTCTTCCAAACTCGCTATTTATACCAAAGCTAATATTCTTCAAAGTCATTTGGTATGCAATCGACAGCAAAGAGGGTCGCTGCGCAAAGTAAAGAATCTCGAACGAGTCTATTCTAACGAAATGCATTATTTTAAATGCCCGACATAGGCGACATAGATTAAAGCAGCAAAGAAAAGCTCATAAATAATTCCTTTGACGTTGGATGCGCAAAACTCTGCTTATTTAAGTAACTGCATTGGCATATGGAGCGCATTGAGAGTTGAGAGAGGAATTGAGCGCAAATTACCAATATCAGCCTGCTGAAAGTCTGTTCACTTTGCAACCATATGGCAACACGACGCAGACAGAATAATGATAGTACTTTTAAATTATTATTTTTAGCTGAATTTTCAAATGAAATTTGTCGCTGTTGCATGCACCTTGCGTCACATCTGAAAACCAGGGGATTTTGATACGCCTTGATAGGCGCTGAAATTGTCGCCGCGGCCACACCGCCACTGCTATGCCTCGGTAATTGGTGCTGCCGTATTTTCTGCCGTCGCGTGAAACTGGAAAACGAAAATCACCAGCGTCAGCGTCCGCGTATCCAATTCAAGCGTGAAAAGTGCAACGTCAGCGCTGTGCATTGAACGCACTTGCCGCAGCCAGCAGTGTGCTCGCCACATGCAACAAGCGGCAAGCACCAAGTAACAACACAAAGCAAAGTGAACCATGCATATACACATACATATATGTATATACATATGCATGTATGTATGTATATGGGCCCGGTGCGATGCTGTGCGTGCACTCGTTGCCGCCGCTGCATTCGTTACACCGTCGTCGTCGTTGCGAAGGGGAGCGAACAGCTTGCTTGGCGGATGCACGAGAAATTTTAAAAGAAAAATTACTTTTAATGAAACATTTGCACAATTTTCAATGCATCACAAAATTTGCAGGGAAATTTGTGCGAAATAACATATTCCAGCGTGCTAACCTTATATTTCTACACACACACACAAACACAGGCACACGTGTTTTGGTTTTGAATTCGTGATTGAGCGTTTTGCTTGGCGGTTCAGTAGAAAAATACCCAGATTTTCAGTTGCGCATCGCTGCTTTCTAATGGATTAATTATATTTCTGTGCTGTGGTACAAATTTCACTATTTAAATTGTTGTTTTTATTTTAAATTTCTTGTTAAAAATGTGTTTTACACAAAAGTGGCAATCCCATTGATTTGCGTGCTATAATCCCGGAAAGCTCAAGAAATTTTTGATATTTGAGATACAACCATATTTTCCAGACTATCAATCTCTTTTTTATTGTTTGCTTTCGAAGGTTGGAATATTTCTGATTCTCAAAGATTCGCAAAGGTCGCATCCGACTGAAATTATCACCTGGAACTGTTATAATTTTCAGTGCTTCACTCAAAGTTCAGCTACGATAGGCAGGTCTCTGTCACTGAGATTTCCATCAAGTTGCGTCCACTCCAAAATCCAATACATTGAAAGACTTTTTATGTTTCATTTCACGTACTACGGCTACTTTTGATAATATTTTGTGGCATATATTCAGAAAACTTTTCCTTATAAAGTTTAATCAGTTCCGAGGTTATTAAAAAAAACACAGAAACTTCATATTTAATGGTTAGTGCTTATTATCAACAACATTTTTTGGCATTTATTTTTTGAGATTATCTTTTTCAAATGTTGGCCACGGCTAGGTCTCATATGGTCCATCCGTTGAGTCCAATTCTTCAGTTCTTTAGCAAGCTGTATTTTGTACACTTTAAATTTAAGGTCTCGACGTAAATTGCGACAAGTCTTTCCATACGTCAGTTCGAGTTGCTGCGAACGGCACCGAATCGACTCTCCACGGTCTTCGTGAATACTCACAGCTACGACTGCTATAATTTCTTACTGTCGGTCGAATATTATCCAATGCAGGGTCTCAAGATGGGTGACAATATTCAGTAGGCTCAGTAGACCGATTATGTTTTCATAATTTTATCGAAGCGCGCGAAATACATTTTTACAGAAAGTTGAACGATTTATAAACGTTGTTCAGGCATAAGTCTTTTCATGATGAAATGTCCGACAATATTGAAAAAAAATAACATGACAGCTTGACACGACTTACGCGTGATCTGTCAAAAAAGGCTTTTGAAAAAAATATCTCTACATCTCCTAAATCTGTGGAGCAAAAAGCGGTGGTTACATTTCTAATTTAAATTTCACGTAAAAAAGACACCCTCTGGGTCGCCTAATCACGATGTATATTAAGTAAAGATAATTGGCTTATGACCTTCTCAGGTTAAAATCCTGTACGCACAATGAGCTCTGGTTTGTTTGTACGATCACTAATTAAGTCATAGTTTCCGATTTTTTTGAAACATGGGCTTGGGGTTGACACTTTCCATTATGTATCTAAGTATGCTGGGGTCAGATCTTTGAGGAATGTATCCTCTACTAGCACCTAAACCAACATTATAATAAAACTGTATTCGTAGAATTTTCTAAGAGACACAGATTGAAAGACCTAGAAAAGATGTCGACCGGGGCTAGTGAGTTAGTTTATTATTTGGTACCGCGTGTAGTGAGTGAACAGATTTTATTATAGTGCAATCCTTCTCTCTCCACGTATGACTGAAAAAGTGCCTAAAGGTTATATCGGAAACATTAATATTACTAAAGGTAGACCTTAAGTTATGGCTATGAGGGAAATGTCCTTTGAGTCTCCTATTGGACGCAGTATGGAAAGCGGATCGCCAATCGCAAGATGCTGCTTCAATATATAATAGTTATTCAACTAACAACGACCAGACTGCGATGTCTCATCTCTAGTTATCTTTGCGACAGAACTATCGTGGTGGAGTGAAATAATGCTCAGGTACTTTGGAGGGTAAATATGGGTGTCTCGGAAGATGATGGTCGTTCCAAGAGTTTCATAAAGATTTTTTTAGAAAAATCACATAAATACAAATTTACTTATTTATATTTGACTGGGATAAACGATGGAAGTTGCATTAGATCATGACAGATCGTGACGAAGTCGGAGATAAAACGATTGATATTGTATGTAACTTCGGCTAGGTCTAAGCGGAGATGTGAAATAATTTCGGTCACAGAAATCGTTTGGTATTTCGTGGTTGTTTTGTTTTGAATTATGTGACTAAAAATATAAACATGCTCTCGGAGAGGCAGACTTATCTAAATTAAATTTTGTCTCCACTGATGTGATTCTTTAAAGTATCATCATCCCTTAAAGTCATTCCATATGTGCATTCTTTGTCGAGGTTTCGCATTCTCAAATATGGTATATATACATACATACATATGTACATGTGAATTGGTCGCGCAATGCACAAAGCATGCATGTGTCAGTTGTAATTTTGTGTGATATTTATTGCATTTGATCAGGTGCCATGGTCATATTTGTGAATGAGATTGTATGTGGGTTGACTGCTTTGCAGCAGTTACTTTAACACCCAGACACAACTTTTGCAAATGATATATAAAATTTCAATCCAAAAATTGTGCACTGGCTGACCAAAGTTGCTTCGAATAAAAGCTGAGACAAATTATCACAGGTAAAATATAAAATGAAGACCGCAGCGATCCTTTGTCTTACCACTCAATGATAAATTAATGTTAAAAAAAAAAAAACAAAGTTAATACGAATAATTTTTTTCGATTTGTAAAACTTAAGACCTGAACTAAAGTATAAGTGTTTATATAATAAGGTAGCTCAAAGCCAAAATTTAATAAAATATTATTTTACGTCAGAGGATGTTTTAAGCCAGAATTGCATCGCATTTCAGTTAGTTTGCTTTAACAACTAGTGTGGTTTGTTCGATACAGCTATTATGGTCTAGTAAAAAGTAATCTATTATTTCGAGGTGCCCTACATTTTTAAAGAAAAAACACAAAAACTTCAAATTTAGTGGGGAATGTTTATTATTATTCTAAAGAACATTCTTTGGCATTTATTTTTTGAAGATTCCTGGCTTGGCCTCATCGCGATTTCACAACGACCTTCTACACTTAAGTGACCCACTTTTCATCATCTATAACCATTCGGTTCAGAAATGGATCAATTTTGGTGGGACTCAGCAGTGATTTGCAAATGGGAACGGTCCGTGTTAGGTTTTTTGCATTGCAGCACTCATCTATCGAGCTTCTTATTGTATCCAGCCTTATTTAAATTGAAACCAATCGAAACAGTGCTTTCATGATGGCAGTTTTCGACAATTTCCATTATTTTATAGATATTTTCGACAACTGAGCTTCCAGATCGGGATACATACTTGACATCAAAACCTGGATCTCGTATGATTGGTTGCTACAGTCTCAGGAACATAAACACTATTCACATTTTAAGCCGTCTGACTTGCGTTTACGTTTTTATTTATCGAAGAAAAACTGTAAAATATAGTGTATTATATTTTCGCTTCAGTGGACAGACAGATATATGTACATCTTTGAGGCGTGCTGAAGCAATACTGGGTCAATCAGTGCCAAATCTGTCAAAATCTGTCAAATTTTAGTAGTACGACACCTTATCTCTCCAAAGTTTCATAGCGCAATCTGGTCGCACTTATGCAACGCGGGGTTCTTATTATCTATCCATCAATTGGAAAAATAATGGATTTCCTTTTATTGCACCCATATTGTATGTACATTAAAATGCCAAAAATATTTCATGATAGTTTCTCATAGAAATATACTTTCTCAAAGCTCCTAAGAGGTAGTAAGAAAGCCATAGAAATCACTGAAAAGCCTTTTTATTTTTGTAAAGTTCGTCGGGTATGCATCGAGCATTTTTCAATCGCAACATTGTCTTCCTTACTTGGTATATTTGTTATGCTTGTTGTTGTACCTATTGCCGTCATCATGCTTTTTGCTTTATTAACAGTATTCTCATAGTTGCTGGTCAACAATTGTTGTTATCGCCTCAGGTGTTTGTTGGCTTGTTGCTATTTTTGTTGTACTCATATATTTGCGCTGAATAAAATCATATAATTTGGATTACATGAAATTGTGCAAGTGTTGCATAAAATGCAACATGCAATTCTTAGATAGACCCATACATATACATTTTAATGCTTGTATGCACTTATATATATACATATGTGTATATATAATACATCACAAGCATACCTACGTCTACTCCTGTGTACATAGAAACTTGTATGAAAACTCGATGAATATTTATATATGTATATAACTATATATGCATGTGGCTGTGTGGCTGCATAAAATTATAAAGAAATACATATGTACATATGCACATAAAATAAATTATACTTATGTACATGGTCTGTGTATATAGTATACTAACCAGAGCTGCTTATGCAACGGTTCACCCTCAATTATTGGCCACGTCGGCCAGTCTAAGTCAGTCAAAGTGAGCTTGTTCATATCGGTATATGCTTTTATACACATATACATACATATATGTACACACATATGATATGATATGTACTCCTATGTATAATTAGTTTGTGCACTTGCGTTGTGACGGCTGAGCTGCAACACGTTGTGCAACTTGACGACATGCCTTGGCTTCATTGCTGACCGGCTGGCCGCCTCTATAATTCGTAGCGACCGAGCGCCTTGTCTAGCTTACGGTCTTACTATGCGACGCTATGCAAAGTGCCCGTAGTTTTCCCCAACCAAATCAGAGACTCAGCGAACAAGTTTCCAAGTTTGATGAAAAATTCTACGGATTTAATTTGAATTTATAAATAATATTTACATACATACATAAGTATGTTATTTCATACTTAGTTAATATATATTCGTTAGTTAAAAAAAATATTGACTGTTTCTGTTTTCACCACCAAAATTCCAACACGCGATGTCACATCTTTTTAAAGTATATCTACGCCGATTTTTTAACGGCAGCTCATGAAAAAGGTTCTTACCTGCATCCATCAATCATCAGAGGTGCCTTTAAACTTATTGGACCCTCCATTTATCAGATATTACCAAGGACTTGTAGCAGAAATTCGACTGACGAGTATTAAATAATGTCGAGACTACAAAAATTGTAACTTTATTACATTTAGCTAGCTAATTAAGATAAAACCTAAACTTCGGTTACACCGAAGCTGTAATACTCTCATAAATGCATTTCTTGTAGTATAAAAGGAAATAAAAAATTTTTATCATCTTTATGATATCTTTTGATCAGTCAGTTTGTTTGGCAGGAGGATATATTTGATCCGATCTAAACAATTTCATTAGTTATTGTAATGTTGTCGTGCATAGTAATCTACATATGCCAAACCTTGTGAAGATTTCTCGTCAAATAAGTGTGCGACAGCTACAGTGGCGGACAAAAGTCTACATACACCTCCTGTTTTCGGGGTTCTGAAAATACAAAAGCCTTCTAGAAAAATGTGTTAGCACAGTTTTATTCTAGCCTTCTTTTTAATCATATTAAAAATTGCGTTGACAAAAGTTTACATACAATACAAAGGTCATACTAACGGGTGATCCAAGTAGCCGTGTTTTGACAGATGGCGTGTAAGTTGTGTCAAGATGTCTTGTTATTTTGTTCAGTATTGTTTGGCATTTCATCGAAGAAAGACTTACAGCGTTAACAAATCGCTCAACTTTATTATGAAAATTCACGTTCTGTAAAGAATGTATTTCGCGCACTTCGCTCAACTTATGATCAACATAATGGGCTTACTGATACTACAAGTATTCGCAACATCATCACCCATCTAGATACCATTCATTATTCGATAATATTCCACCGAATAGACCACGTGCAGCACGCATTGAAGAAAATATAGCAGCGGTAGCTGAGATTGTATACGAAGATAAAGAGAGTCGATTCGGCGCCGTTCTCAGCAACTCGGACTGATGTACGGAACGACTTGGCGTATTTTACGTCGAGATCTTAAGTTGAAAGTGTACAAACTACAGCTTATGCAAGAACTGCAGCTTCCAAGCCCTTGAAAAGATCCGATGTTTGCGAGTCAATTTTTTTCAGCAATGAGGCTCATTTCTGGCTCAATGGGTATGTAAACAAGCAAAATTGCCGCATTTGGACCGAAGAGGAACTTGAAGAGATTTAAGAGCTGGAATCATCGGTCCACATTCCTCAAAACTGATGCCGGTGAGAGCGTTACCGTCAATGAAAACCGATATCGCGCCATGATAACCGACTATTTGATGACTGAAATTGAAGTTCGTGATCTCAGCGATATTTGGTTTTAATAAGACGACGCGACTGCCCCACACATCACATCAATCAGTGGATTTATTGAGAGAACACTTGAGCAGATAATTTCACGTTTTGGGTCGGTCGATTGACCGTGTGATATCACACCGTTAGACATTTTTCTGTGGGCATATGTAAAGTCTAAAGTCTATACGGAGCAAACATCACGGGTGTCATTCGCCAGTTACAAGTCGAAAAGCTCGAACGGATTATCAAAAATTGTACTCAACGGATGGACCAATTGAGACGTAAAGAATGTTGATAATAAACATTCCCCATTAAATTTGAAGTTTCTTTGTTTTTTCTTTAAAAAAAAGTAGGGAACATCGAAATGGATTAATATCAGTTGGCATAAGAAATTTGGTGATAAAAAAGAAAAAAATATATGGTAAAATTTCAAAACCTTTCAAAAAGACTAGAGCGACATTGTATAAACTTAAAAAATATTGGTTCCACTGAAATTAAGCCACGCAGTAGTCATACGAGAAGCTATCTCACAGAAGCTTGAATCTCAAAGAAGTGAACAAATAGCAAAAAGTCACTATACTAAAATTAGTCAAACACATAGCAAATAGATTGCAAAAGAGTATCCATCTATAAGCAAAAAAAAGGACTCCAAATGGTAACGGGTTCGACAAGAAATCTTTTATTTCAGAATAAAAAGAAAATGTCGTTTAAAACTCGCCAAAGAACGTAAAGGGAAGGGAAAGACTTTGGAATAAAGCTTTTATTTCCAGGAGAGTAGAAGATTAATAATTTTGATAGCGATGGAAGAAAAAAGTTTGAAGCAAAACCAAGGCAGAGGTTGAACTGAGTAATTTAGTACCAACCCTAAAGCACGATAACAGCAGTGTAATAGGAGTGGAGTTGAAATATAAGTCTTTATTGAGGGTAATATGAGGAAAACATAAATTGATACCATTGGTGTATAATTTGGACCTCGGTCTCAGTTGAATCTTCCAACAAGATAAGGAGCCGAAGCGAAGATTATAAATTATTAACGATTGGCAGCTTTATTATGGTCCCAGACAATTAGACATACCTCTTAAAATACCTTGGAACAATATTACATCAGCAGAGTTGCCGAATCTAGTAGAATAGATGTCAAGGCAGGTCAAAGCAGTTGCAAATGTACGGAGGTCCAACTTAATTATACAATGCAATAATACTTAGAATTAAGTAAAGTTATCGCAACAACATATGTATGCATTTCTAGAGTTTTTTCCATAACTGTGTGTGTTTTATGTTAAAATATGATTTTTATTAGTTAATTGTGATTGGAAATAAAATTGTGTCAACACATTTTTCAAAAAAGTTTTTTTTTGTTTGCGATGGTATACGCTATAATGGTTCGATCTGAACAGTATCTTTGGAGAATTTCGGAAATCGAAAGAGTGCAATAACCTTTCAAAATTTCGAGAAATTATCTTGTGAAGTAAAAAAGGTCTTCATACAAGAATTTCATTTTAATCGTTCAGTTTGTACCTGTATACTATGTGCTATAGTGATCCCATATAAGCGGTTTCGATAAATGAACAGCTTTTTGGGTTGAAAAAGGCGTAAACAAAAACTCAGGCTAATACCACAGGGGTTACTTCGCCTATATCATATAGAGACGGACATGGCTAAACCGAATCAGCAGAGTGCTCTCAGAGAGCAGAAGTGCAAGTCGAGTAGAAGATCGGTCGGCTATCTTTTGTGATTGTAGCTTCTCGACGTCGAACCTTCCTTGTGTTTGTTGACGTGCGTTTTTTGCGGCACAGAGGCAGGTGCGTATCTTGGCTGTAACAAGATAGTGGTACGAGTCGATGTTAGGAACCCGGAGCGTTCGCACGTCTAAAACACTAAAGACGTGTCCTCCGTCTATCACAACATAATCAATCTGGTTGGTGGCTTTTCGATCCGGTGTTAGCTAGGTAGCTTGGGGAATTTTTCTATGCTGGAATCTAGTACTACAGATAACCATTTTTCGGGCCCCTGCGTAGTCGATCAGCCTCAACCCATTTGGGGATGTTTCCTCGTGGAGGCTGAATTTACCGGGTGTTGTATCAAAGATACCTTCCTTGGCCATTTTGGCGTAAAAGTCGCCAAACACGATTTTGAGATGGTGGAGGGAGCAGCTCTCATAGGTGGGTTCCAAGCATCTTTGGTCACACAATTTCTCTCCCACCACGAATCCCCCACCGAATTCGCGCTCCTTTATATGACGTCCCGTTGGACGTGGTATCATCAAAAGTGGGGTCTCTCATCCGAGGCTGTTTGTGCTTTTTCATTGGGGGCGTTTTTTACGTGGCGGATCCTAAACCCAGCGTACAACCCTGCGGAGGGGATGTTTCGCCTTCTCGCTTTAACTCGCCTTCAAACGGATGTTCTTTGTTTAGGACCGGAAGTCGTGAGAATCGTTTCTGGCCACTCCCAAGTGAATGGCAATCAGAAAACTTTCCTCACTGGCGTGAACTTCTACACATGACTCCATCCGCCTCCCACAAAATATATTATACCAAAAAACATAACACGACACGACAGTTTTTTCTTTCTACTATAGCATATGTTTCTTAAAATAGAATTTCATTACTTTCGCATTTTTGACTTTCATATAAGGTTAAGTAAGACTTCGTTGCTGATCTACCTAGGCGATGCTACTTGGATAGTTCTAACGCCATACCTTTCTGACGACAAAAACGCCTACGTATAGAACAAGATACTATCTTTAACTGGCTTCTTGCTTGAATAGAATTTTTGTGTCGTGCTTTGGGCTGATGTATAGGTATACAACCCTCGGAATTACTTTCCATAGGCATATATGACATGGACACATATGTACATATACGATGCATTTATTCAGAGAAGGTATGTGGCTTAGGTAAACATGTTTCAAGCCTGCTAAGCTTACAAGCGTATACCATATACATATGTATGTATAGTATGTACCATATATGTATGTATATGAACGAATCAGCACAAAATTATTATAAAACTTACATAGAAGCATGGAAGTGCAAAGAGAATTTACGCAATGTAAAATATCATCAAAACATATCGATAGGTCAATATCAGAAATAATAATACACACATATGCATATAATATATACACATATATAATATGACTGCACTATACTACTATGTATATAAGTACCTACTATGTATCGCAAAGTTCCATACACACATATTTAGTTGTCAAATATTTATTTTCACCCAGCTGGAATTAAGTCTTATAGGCTCAATTATTTCTAGATTGGATAAATTCCACACAAATTTTGCGTTGACAACAAATCTAAAATATAGAAAATTAAAACATCTGATGTAATTATGAATCCGATTATATGTTTAGTATATGCATAATTATGGTACGACAATCTTAACCCAAAAAATCATATGTGACCACCAACTTAATGCTCTCAAATTGGTTGCATCAGAAGAGCGTGCTGTATTGAGATTCAAAAAACGAACTAAACTACAATAACAACTCATCAAATTGAAGCGAGTGATTGTCGAAAAACGGTCTGAATTTGAGACTGAACACGAAGAAATAATTTTCAATCACAAAAATGCTCGGTATCATGTTGCAATGCCGGCTAAAAACGATGCGAAGTTGTTCTTCACCCGATTTATGATGGCCGCAGACTGGGTAAGCTTAAAGCCGAATTTTACCATTTACGCAGCACGTGCATTTACGCTCGGTGGACACCTTTACAGACCAGATCTTGCTCCTTCTGATTATAATTCTTTATCGGTCGCTCTAACTGGAATACGGTTCAAATCAGAAGTCTTAAAAAATATTTTTATACCCTGAACAGGGTATATTAAATTTGTCACGATGTTTGTAACACCCAAAAAGAAGCGTCGGAGACCCTATAAAGTATATATATAAATGATCAGTATGTTGAGCTGAGTCGATTTAGCCATGTCCGTCTGTCTATCTGTCCGTCCGTTCGCCCGTCTGTATATATACAAACTGGTCTCTCAGTTTTTAAGATATCCTTTTGAAATTTTGCAAACGGCATTTTCTATTCAAGAAGCTGCTCATTTGTCGGAACGGCTGATACCGGACCACTATAACATATAGCTGCCATATAAACTGAACGATCGGAATCAAGTTCTTGTATGGAAAACTTTCACATTTGACAATGTATCTTCACCAAATTTGGTATAGATTATTTTCTAAGGCAACAATGTAATCTCCGAAAAAATTGTTCAGATCGGATTACTATAGCATATAGCTTCCATACAAACTGAACACATAGTTACTAAAAGAGATGCACCTGTGAAATGTATATTAGCTTCGGTGCAACCGAAGTTAACGTTTTTTCTTGTTCTTAAATAATATTAATTAATAATCCTAATAATTTGGAGAAGATAAATAAAACGCCCTGATATTGTTATAGATCCAACTTATTTATCAACTTATACTCACCTCACTTCAATATCATTCTTCCAAATCTTAATAAAGTACTTTATTGTCGGACATGTCATAATTTTAATTTTCATTCAAATTCATTTTTTAATGAATCAAACTCACTTTTAGCAGCAAGGAGAAGTATTGAGAGTTCTTCTCATTAAAGTAATGAAGAAGAACTCCTCGCAAAAATAGTTTTCAGACACACAACAATGACACATTTGAGTAAAAAAATATTACTGTTTACGCAGGTCTACAACGCTTGTTCGGAATATGGAAACATTGGTAAATCTCAAGAATATGGTTATACATGTAGGACCAATATGTAAAAGTGAGTATTATGTTAAGCCTGCGTTAAGAGAAGCTTAAGTTAATATTTTGTTATAATTATTTCTGACATTTTATATACAATTTCGACAAAATATTAACACATCAACTGAGCTGATGGTGTACACGGAGACCGTGGAGAGTCAATTCGGCGTCGTTCGCAGCAACTCGGACTGATGTACGGAACGACTTGTCGTATTTTACGTCGAGATCTTTAGTTGAAAGTGTATAATATACAGCGTACGCTCTTGAAAATATCCGACGTTTACGAGTTAATATTGTTCAGCGATGAGATTTATTTCTTGCTCAACGGGTTTGTAAACAAGCAAAATTTCCGCATTTGGAACGAAGAGCAACCAAGAGTTGGCATTTCATCCAGAAAAAACAACGATTTTGTATGGTTTGTAGGTCGGTGGAAACATCGATCCATTTTTCTTCAAAACTGATGCCGGTGAGAGCGTTACCGTCAATGGAAACCGATATCGGGCCATGATAACCGACTATTTGATGCCTGAAATTGAAGCTCGTGACCTCAGCGATATTTGGTTTTAATAAGACGACGCAACTTGCCACACAATAATAATACTCGGCCTACTGGGCGTACTAATTACAGCACCATCACCCATCCTCAAACCCAGCATTCATTATTGGATAATATTCGACCGAATAGACCACGTCCGGCACGCAGTAAGAAATTATAACAACTGAGCTGATAGTGTACACGAAGACCGTGGAGAGTCGATTCGGCGCAAAGGCGCAACCTTTTTAAGAGTTATCGCTTTTTCCTACGATCTCTTGAAAAGTTCCAAGAAGATCCGACGTTTTCGAGCCAAATTTTGTTCAGCGATGAGGCCCATTTCTGGTTCAATTGGTATGCAGACAAGCCAAATTGCCACATTTGCGACGAAGATATATGTTCAAAAGTAATACTTCAAAAATGATGCCGGTGATAACGTAACCGTCAATTGCGACCGTCATCGCGCCATGATAACAGACTATTTGCACAATCGCAACAATCAATGGATTTATTGAGAGAACACTTGGGTGAGCAGAAAATTTCACGTTTTGGGCCGGTCGATTGGCCACCAAAATCGTGTGATATTACACCGTTTTACTTTTTCCTGTGGCGATATCTAAAATCTAAATTCTGCGCGAATAATTTCGCTTCGATTCATCGCCAATTACCAGTCGAAATGCTGAAACGAGTAATCGAAAATTAGACTCCAGAGAATCACCATCTGAGACATGGCCAACTTTTGAGATAATCTTCAAAAAATAAATGTCAAAGAATGTTATTTCGTATCATAATAAACGTTCTCTATTAAATTTCAAGTTCCTGCATTTATTCTTTAAAAAAGTAGGGAATGCTATAGAGACTGAAAGATGTACATATTTTGCCAGAACAAGCCGATATCAAAATTAGGACTTATGCTAACTCCGATGCTGTCGACTCAAATTTTGCAAACTTTGCTCAATTTCTCAGTGGGGTTTGTGCAAATAATATGCACTTACACATGCATAAATAAGTACCTGTGTATGTGTGCTTTATTTACTTAGGATGTATTTTATGGTTTCGCTATGTCAAATGTAAATATCCAAGCGGGAATTTTACATAATGAGAGCATAATGTTATCCTTGTATATATGTGCAAATGTAAGTACATATGTATAATGGTTACCACGTAAGAAAGAGTTAATGTAGACACGCATGCGAACATATATGTAGTTAAATATATATGCATATACTACAAATGTATGTATATGTATCCGGAAGTACATATTCAATGCAATTTTATGTCAAAACTTATTTATTGCAAAATGCCTAATTATATACACGCATGTCCTTTAATGTATGTAGGTTCGTTTAATTACAACGAATATTAGAAATCTGCATCAAACTAAAAACAGTTACATTATACTCCTACATTCAGTTTTACAAAATTTATGTTTAACTACATAGTTAATGTATATACATATAATAAATATAATTTCTAAAATATAAATGAAATAACACACAGCAATTCACACATACATATAAATATGTAAGTATAGTATGTGAGGAATTATTTAATAAATTTTATAATTTTAATGCAGATGCACCAAAGTACGTATTTAAGCACTTTTATTATATATGTAAGAGTTCATATGTATGTAGGTATATAACGTTATTTACCATAGTTCTAGGAAAGCGTATATAAATATATAGCTATAAAGCATATATACAAACAAATCATAATTAAATACATGTATATATATTTGATTACCTAAAATTCTCATAATTATTTTATGATATATTGCATAAATTCTAGATACATGAATAGTAAGACTTTGTTCACAGTTTTAAAAATCTTAATTTATTCTTCAAAATGTTTGTCGTTCCCTCGCACATAGGAGTATTTTCCTTCAAAAACCGGACCGTTCAGTGTTTTCGTTGTAGTGTCGGGCGAGGTCGAGCTTTGAATTTTTTGTAAACTACAGGGTTTCTACTTAACATATAAGCTTAAACATTTTCCCCGCCTTTCCCCCCCTTTAAAAAAAGGGCGTTGAATTAGGTTGGTCACTTGCATAAAATGAGTACTGCTTTATTTATTTTTTTAATTAAATACTGAAATCCTGCTAAATTATTATATACGGGTGGCATATAGATGGTATGACGGGGCTCTTTTGTAGCTGGTGTGAAAATTGGACTATGGGCGTGGCACCGCCCACTTTCTGGTGAAATTCCATATCTAGGGACCGGACAGACCGATTTCGACAAAATTTGGAACATAACACTTATTTCATATTCCTATGTTACTCTGTGAAAATGAGCGAAATCGGACTGCAACCACGCCTACTTCCCATATAACACAATTTAAAATTCCATTTGATTCTTTCATTTTTCAGTACACAAATAGAGAATTAATTAGTCAAATTTTGCGATAATAATTCCCTTAAAGTAAGCCACCTTTTAACCAATAATTGTCCAAACCCAACCAAAACTGTTCAAGCCCCTATGTACCGAACATGTGGACCCGAAACCAATAGTTGACTTTTGGCCGAAAATATCGTTCAATGTGTGATATAAGTATGAAATTGAAGTTCGCACAGAATCTTTTTCTGGCAATAGTATTTCATTGTGTCAAAAATGTGTTGAATCGGGTCAATACTTTCCTGAGCCCCAAATACCTAATATAAAGATTTTAGAACTTATAGATGACTTTATGCTGGATATATCCGCCAACATTTGGGCCAACTCAATGAAAATTGCAGAACATGTTTTATTCATAATAGTGTATCTTTGCGCTTGAAATAGATACAATTGGAGGTGGGCGTGGTTATTATCCGATTTTCTCAATTTTTGTATTGTATATGGAAATCCTTGAAGGAAATGACTCTATAGAGTTTGGTGGACATAGCTATAGTAGTTTCCGAGATATGTACAAAAAACTTAGTAGGGGGCGGGGCCACCCCCACTTTTCCAAACAAATTACGTCCAAATATGCCCCTCCCGAATGCGATCCTTTGTGTCAAATTTCACTTTAATATCTTTATTTATGGCTTAGTTATGACACTTTATAGGTTTCGGTTTTCGCCATTTTGTGGGCGTGGCAGTGGGCTGATTTTGCCCACCTTCTTATGGAGCCAAGAAACACGTGTACCAAGTTTCATCATGATATCTCAATTTTTACTCAAGTTACAGCTGCACGGGCGGACGGACAGACGGACGGACGGACAGACAGACATCCGGATTTGAGCTCTACTCGTCACCCTGATCACTTTGATATATATAACTCTATATCTGACTCTTTTAGTTTTAGGACTTACAAACAACCGTTATGCGAACAAAACTATAATACTCTCCTTAGCAACTTTGTTGCGAGAGTATAAAAACTATACCCACAAGATTCTTTAGAGGGCGCCGCAAAGCAGTTAAGTAATACTCTCTTCGATGGATCTTCCAGCACGATTGCTCCAGCATATAGGGAAAAAACCACCCAGTGGTGGCTAATGCAATATTCTTGGTTTCATAACTGGATGATATTAGCCGTATGAAAGTCTAGACTCAAATTAATTGGGCTAAAGTTCTCGACCTTCCATTGTAGTGTCAAAGAAGAAGAAGAGGAATACAATTTGTCGTTAGCATGTCGTGTCGTGGCTTGTCGAATACCCCATAGAAGTTTGTAGAGACCAAACATTTTTATTTCATAGCAGCCACCTCAAAATCAATAGAAACTATGCCTGTTGCTATTGTCAGATCCACTTAATATTTGCATTAATAAATAAAATTAACTATATCAAAAATTATATTATGCTCTCGCAACATGTTACTACAAAATGTTCTATTAAAATCGAAAGTATGCATACATACATACATATATCCATATGTATATAAAAAATATTTGGTACGATGTTTCTCCGGGATAAACTCTTAAGCTACTGAACTAATTTTAATAAAATACATATAGCGCATTTTCTGCAGTTTGATCCAACTTAAAATATAGGCTATTTTTTTTATTACAACAACAGTGGCGTAGCTATAATTTTGGGCGCCCGGGGCCAAGGATGTTCTGCCGCCCCCCTTTATCTACCTACCTACAAGTTTCATGAGATGGTTCGAACAAAAGTGAATTTTTACATAATATCTTCGATATTAAGTATAT
Source organism: Bactrocera tryoni (assembly GCF_016617805.1). Taxonomy (NCBI): domain Eukaryota; kingdom Metazoa; phylum Arthropoda; class Insecta; order Diptera; family Tephritidae; genus Bactrocera; species Bactrocera tryoni. The sequence goes on from NC_052501.1 coordinate 36,522,839, forward strand.
AAAATTTAGGAACTTGATTCCAAAATTCTCACGATACGGTTTTTGAGGAAATTGATAGTAAATTTACAAGACATCTTATTAAAAGCCATAGAAAAACCCCATTTTCGCCCTATATCTTGTACACTTTTGACACAATTTCCAGGAATTTTTGCCCGAATTGGGGTTTTTAAATACCAATTTTGAAAATTTGGAGAAATAAAAGTATTTATTAAATTCAAAGCATAGGGTAACTCTGAGAGTGACACGTCGCTAGACAAAGCTAGAAAAGTGCATCTTTAAGTTCTATCACTATTTTTAAGAAAGATATAAGCCAAAAGATATAAGACAAATTCAAAGACTGTAGAGTATTCAAGTAAAAATTAATATTTTTCATTGTTATTCTGATTATTACAATATGAGTGTACAACTCTTTATCTTTTATAGTAAATTTTGTAAAAAAATTTGTGGAAGTATTTTTCTGAATATTAAAAAACAGCGAAGATCGTTTTGCCGCCCCCCCAAGACATTACGCCCGGGGCGACGGCCCCTTTCGCCCCCTCCTAGCTACGCAACTGTACAACAACAACAAACGGTGATGCTGTCTTACTACAGTTTAGTTATTTCCTACAAAAATTAACGGAAATCTCGTTTGGTCAACAGAAAGATTACCAGAATTATTCTTGAATCAACCATCTTGACTGAAAAGTTTAATAGATAAATGGTTCTCTTACAGTGTATTTCAATGATATCGTAGGAATCAACGTTAACTTCTTAAGGCCACAGTTTCCCATTCGTAAAACGTTCGCCATTTCTATTTACATATGTATAAGCCTAAAAAAAATTCATTTAGGATTTGAAAATGCATCTTTTTTCGATTGGGCAAAAATTTATATAAATAATTTTCAAATCTCACCTTAAGTTCAATCACTTGTATTCTAAAACTGGTAATACTGTTCTCGCTTTTATTCTTTAAAAAAACTTTTACATGCATTGCAGCAACGCGGGCCGGATCTTTTAGTAGTATGTATGTACATATGTATGTAGTACGAGTATAATATAGCCTATAGAGTAAGTACATATAAGTCTCTTTAAATGTTTGGCCACACGCAAGCTACGGCTGCTTACGAGAATTGCATAAGCTTTAGATAAGCCAAAGCCGCATTATCGATAAAGTGCTAACATTTCCTTGGGTTGGTTTGATGTGAGGCAAGCACAAGCCGGCGCTAACTTTTCTACCGAAACGAACTCCTGCAATCCAAACTGCTTTTGGCGGATACCAAACCGGCTACCACGTAAACACCATTGCCACGCCGCAGCCACACACAATGCAAGCATGTGCGCAGTCCAACCATGAACCATGTGCCACTATTTGGCTTGTGGGCATAAAGGTAACAGCCGCACAATCAGTGGCTTTTTTCGCATTAGCGTGCAACAGTTTGCCGCATTTCGCCACATCAACTTACCGACATGGTCGGTGTGTTTGTTGTAGATTTTATTGGTGTTGGTGCTGTCATCATTGCTGTCGTCGGTGGATTTCAGTGTGATAACACGTAAACGCGTGCAGCCGCAGACATACAACCGAGCTCACAAAAGCTCCGGTAGGTGCTGTCCAAACGCACGTTTCCAACCGTTTGCCTTAATCTATTCAAATATCTGTAAACGGTGAATTTTGACGTTGCGTATGCCGTTAATGGCTACTTCCGTCTAATATATAATAATTACAAGCTAAATCGACTCAGCTCGTCATGCTGAGATAAATAAGTATTTCAAAGGGTCTCCGATGTTTCGTCTTCCGGGCAAGTGGTCAGTTGGCACCCAAAATTCACGTTCGATATTTGTACGAAGTTCAGCAATTGTCGCTGTCTTGTTGGCATAGACCATAGACTTGACGTAGCCCCACAAAAAATAGTTTAACGGCGTCAACGGCGGAACGTTCACCAAACTTGGTCAATAAATCGATTCTGACATTCGCTGCTTGACTTTTAGCGCCGTCCTGTTGGAACCATATATTGTCCAAGTTCATATCATTCAATTCGGTTATCATTGAGCGGTAGCGATTAGCATTCATAGTAACGATTCGGTCTTGATCATCACAGAAGAATTACGGCCTAATGACTCCGCCGGCCTATAAACCGCACCAAACCGTAAATTTTTCGGGACTCATAAAATACGTACGAAAGTTCTTTCACAGAAATAGAGAATTTCACTGATATACCAAACCGTTTATGTTTTATTTAAAAAAAACTTTTGTAACGCTCTTATTGAAAACCCCGCTCTTAAGGTTGAGGTCACTGACCTACTACACTTTCGGTAGCAAATTTTAATGATTTCGACTCGTTGTTGGATCGTATATCTATTCGTGATGAAATGTCAAACCTTCCTGAAGAGAAATGTCAAAAGAGCGAAAAAAATGTCGTCGTTTGCTGGCACTATCGGTCAACTCTACCCTCCTCTGATATGAAAAACTTCTCTAATAAGAAGCAGCTGGAATAGGATATTGTCACCAAAGATTTATTATGTGTATACCTAAGTAAGTACGAGTACATTAATTAGTAAAATAGGGTCATTGGTGTTAGAAATAAGCTAACGGTGTACTATACCTAAGTATCCATTCATTAAAATTTCCGAGTGATATTTCTTCTTCTTCTTTATTGGCGTAGACACCGCTTACGCGATTATAGCCGAGTTAACAACAGCGCGCCTTTCGCTACGTGGCGCCAATTGGATATTCCAAGTTTAGCCAGGTCTTTCTCCACCTGGTCCTTCCAACGGAGTGGAGGTCTTTCTCTTCCTCTGCTTCCCTCGGCGGGTACTGCGTCGAATACTTTCAGAGCTGGAGTGTTTTCGTCCAGAACTTTCTCTCGAAAACTCGCAACATCGACTCATCAGTTGTTGTCATCGTCCAGGCCTCTGCACCATATAGCAGGACGGGAATTATGAGTGACTTATAGAGTTTGGTTTTTGTTCGTCGAGAGAGGACTTTGCTTCTCAATGGCTTACTCAGTCCGAAGTAGTCTGTTGGCAAGAGTTATCCTGAGACGAAGATTGTACCTGCTCGATTAAGTTCTGCAGCTCGAATTATTTTCTGATTATTGTCTGAAACCTCGTTTGGTATCGAACGGCTCGGAAAGGTTCTTCCCGATCCTGACGGAGCTTTTCGTGTTGCTCAACGTCAGTTAACACAGCCGTATTAGTTTTGCGGGGATACCAAATTCAGACATCGCGGCATGAAGGCAGCTCCTTTTCATGCTGTCGAAAGCAGAAAGAGGTGGTGTGTGTCGATTCTCCTTTCACGGGTGCCTGAGTGATATTTAGTACATTTTAATCTTTCACTGCGAGCCACATGATTTGAAGTCAGTCATATGTATGTGTATTTGTGTAATCTTATTCTCAAGCAACTTAGATCCCACCGACATATTTGAACATGTTCAGTTCCCTGTATAAAATATTGTGATGTTTAGAAAAAGATGGTCGACCCTAGATGTGGTCTTCTACTATTATACAGGTATTTTTATAATGCATTTTATGCTCTTTAAGTAGCGTGATTACCGATGAGAAGAGTCCGGAGTATGGAATATGTTATTGTCTACTCCCTGAATGGATGTTATGACCTATTTTTTCAGATGAAGCAAAGCATTATGGGATCATTGAAGTACGAAAGAGTACATTTAAATGAAAGTAAAATCATTTGAAGTAAGTTTTGCACTAACGAATGAAAAATATCACAAAATTGTAAGATTTCCTTCAATTCACACAGCTGTTTTCTTTGAAAACTCAAAATAATGTATTAAATGTCGCGAGCTGCCAACATTGCTGCTCACACGCGCACGAAGGAAATCGATTCAAAACAAGTTGTTGGTCCCAATCTGGCCACGTTGACAACGCGTCTGTCCAGTGCATGTGTTGTGCAATTGAAATTTCATTTTCAGCGGCCAGCTGCGCTTTGATGTCCATTTAGCGGCAGTGGGTGGCGGCGGCGTGCTGCAGGTGCGGCAGGGTGGCATGGTCAGTTATCACTTTTGCGACAGCTAGCCGTTGTTGTTTCAGCCGTTCGCCAGTGCTGGTGGAGCATAGCAGCAAAAGCTGCAAAAAATAAAACAACGGCGGTGTCAGAGGAACGCACGCAACAATGTACCGTGCGACGACAAATATTTTATTGACAACATCAATGCGACAAGGCGTGCAACAGCTGCAAAAATTTCAAAAGCAAATGCCTCAATAACACTAACTGGCGTCGCGACGTTGACAATGACGAGCCAGCGACTAGTGTGGGCTTCATTGGTTAAACAACAACAACAAAAGTGTTGCACCTTGCGGTGTAAGTTGTAAACGTATGCTTTGTTGGGGTTTAAGTGCCGCCGTGAATGGCTGCATGAATGCGGGCAGTTTTGTTGCAGGACCTTCATGTCGTTTGGTTATGCGCATATTTTGCGCCACTATTCACATATGCATATGTATGTATGTTGGAGGTCTCTCGCCTCATTTAGCATGCTTCCATTGACATTGAAACCTTTCACGCGGCTCCTTTCATCCGTTTGAACTTTCAACCCCTTCGCTTTGCTTGCGCTTGAAAGGGCTATTCCCCACAAAAAGGCTTATTTAACTTTTCTGCATTTTGCAGCTGTTAGGCGTTCCATCATTTGGGGATATTAGACCATATATGCATAATACCCATATAGGCATGCTTGGTTAGTCGGCTGGAAATATTTATTCCATTCCATTTGGTTTTAAACGCGAGTCCTGTTTCAATTCAGTTTGCTTACAATTCATCATTTCATTATTTGAGAGCAGGTCAAGTTTGAAAATTCGAACGGAGCTGTTAAGAGAGCTGTGTGAACCGTTTCTACTCAGTTTTTGTACGAAGTACAAGTTTTGTCTTCGGTACGTGGAAAAATGTTTAATGGTTCAATTAGCATAATTAAAGAATGTTTGGAAGGACCAACTTACCAGTGAATTTTAGAATTTGCACTAATAATCTTTCATTAAATTTTTCGCCCAGTACGTTTTTGGGCGCCATGATAGCTCTTTCGCACAACCACTCCTCGTTAGCCAGATTTTCTTGTAAACTCGGAAATACTTCATTCATATGGTTATCTTCCGAGCTAACAACATTGGTAAAGATAGGCCTGAAATTCGCTGCGTGCAAGACAACCACTCTACCCATCTAGATTCGATTGGCCCGAAAATCATGTGAATTAAGTTGTAAATGGGCGTTTCTTCACTTAAAAGGTTCAGCGGTAACTTAAATACTGAATGTGCTGTACAACCACCATTTATCAAGTTTGCGGCTTTTCCTGAGGACGCAAAAGCCAGCACAACCACTTTTTCTTTGCACAACTGTGCCAGCAGAAAGTTCAGCAAGAAGGTTTTACTGATGCCCCTGGGACGTCTAAGAAAAAATATCCGCTTGTCCTATAGCTACAAGGTTTGTTAATAAATTGAAAATTTGCCTTTGCTCCGGTAGTAACTGTGACTCTGTTTGGTTGACTTGAATTCGAAAAGCTTCAATATGATATCCAATCTCTCTGACCAAATCAGTGGACAGCTCTTCTGTTCTTTTGGGGCAAGCATACTAAAATGGGACAGTAATTCTTCAACCAAATTTTATCTTCGATAAGTTTCAGCGCTCCGTTAAAAAATATATCTTCGTTAGCTATATCCCTTGGTATCGGTGAGCAATGTTTTTTGAAAAATCGTTTTTATACTTGTCCCAAATTGCCGGGGGCTGAAGGATCCACCCTTATCACAATCGCAAAGAGCTCTTTCAACATAGTCGTTGAACGGCACAACATGGTCGTCTATCGTTTCGTCTCAGTGACCATCATCTTCAAGCAACCCTCGCTTTACATGGCTCAAAGGTAGTTCATTAACTGACTGTGGCATGGTCAAGCTAATATTTTTAAATAAGTTGTAACGTATTTTTCACATTTTAAATCATTAAACTATTTATGAAAAGGCCAGGGAAACAATGGATCGATTTTATAAATAATCAGGAAAGGATGTCCGCTGAGTTTCGCATTTTACAGATTTACCAATATTTTATGTATAGTCAATGGGGTTCTGAATATCTGGGGGATTGAAAAGTTATTATTTAACCTTAGATGAAAGGGTTTACACTTTAAAGGCATTTTTTGTGAAATGGTTGATTCGGAAATATTCATTGTTGTTTGAAGTACTATATTTTTTGGAAATTAAAATATTTTGATGGAACTTTGTGTGGTTGCAGTTTCATTTCGTTTCAAATATAAAAATAATATAAAGAGTTTTTTATACATGTGGTTTTCAAAAATAAATAAAACACATACATATATACATATATACATATATATACATATATATACATATATATGTATATATATATATAACGGGTATATATATATATATATATATATATATAATTTCTATTACTTATGCAATGAGTTTAGCTTTAATTTCTATTACTTATGCCAGCAATAACGCGCCGAATATTCCCTCTCAAGGAATTAATCGTCTCGGACTAGTTTACGTAGACAAACAACTTGACATAACCCCACAAAAAATAGTCCAGCTGCGCACGATTTTGGCGGCCACGCCACAGGCTCACTACGCGAGATAATGTGCTCGCTACAAATTTCATTCAATACACTGATTCGTTCGGTGTATGGCATGTAGCGCAGTCCACATCAATCTCTTCCAATTCAGGCATGAAAAGTCAAATCAACTTATTCCTTTCTAAAAAAAAAAATAAAAGAATTAGCGTCATTTTGGGCATAAGAACGTTTAGATGAAACGTCTTGAAAATTTGACACTGTTCTAGGCAAGGTTAGTTGCTCAGGCTAAGCCACGGATAGAGGCTTTTTGCTTAAGCCGCAACAATACAGAAGGTGTGATGAAACAGATTTTCATTTAACTGTTATATTTCTTTTTTCAAGTTTTCGCAACTTGAGCAAGTAACAAGTAAGGAAGGGCTAAGTTCGGGTGTCACCGAACATTTTATACTCTCGCATGATAAAGTGATAATCGAGATTTCATTATCTGTCATTTACATATTTTTCAAATACCGTATTTGTGTAAAGTTTTATTCCGCTATCATCATTGGTTCCTAATGTGTATATTATACAGAGAAGGCATCAGATGGAATTCAAAATAGCGTTATATTGGAAGAAGGCGTGGTTGTGAACCGATTTCACCCATATCACATGTCATCAGGGTGTTAAGAAAATATTATATGCCGAATTCCATTGAAATCAGTTGAGTAGTTCCCGAGATATGGTTTTTGGTCCATAAGTGGGCGAGGCCACGCCCATTTTCAACTTAAAAAAAAAAGTCTGGGTACAGCTTCTGCAATTTCTTCCGTAAAATTTAGTGTTTCTGACGATTTTTGTTAGTCGGTTAACGCACTTTTAGTGATTTTCGACATAACCTTTGTATGGGAGGTGGGCGTGGTTATTATCCGATTTCTTCCATTTTTGAACTGTATATGGAAATGCCTGAAGGAAACGACTCTATAGAATTTGGTTGACATAGCTGTAGTAGCTTCCGAGATATGTACAAAAAATTTAGAAGGGGCCGGGGCCACGCCCACTTTTCCAAAAGAATTACGTCCAAATATGCCCCTCCCTAATGCGTTCCCTTGTGCCAAATTTCACTTTAATAACTTTATTTATGGCTTAGTTATGACACTTTATAGGTTTTCGGTTTTCGCCATTTTGTGGGCGTGGCGGTGGGCTGATTTTGCCCATCTTCGAATTTAACCTTCTTATGGAGACAAGAAATACGTGTACCAAGGTTCGTCATGATATCTCAATTTTTACTCAAGTTACAGCTTGCACGGACGGACGGACGGACAGACGAATGGACGGACAGACATCCGGATTTCAACTCTACTCGCCACCCTGATCACTTTGGTATATATAACCTTATATCTGACTCTTTTAGTTTTAGGACTTACAAACAACCGTTATGTGAACAAAACTATAATACTCTCCTTAGCAACATTGTTGCGAGAGTATAAAAATATTAATGAAAGACTTCTGATATATTTTAAATTGTCTGAAAGTCTTAGCCACTAGCTGTAAACATATTATTAGCCAATATAATGTTGTTTTGGGATCTATCAATACACTTTTTCCAGGTATTAGACCAAATCCATTTTTTTCGAGAGATTGCCCGACGATTGGAATTTAAGTGTGCTCCCAATCCACAAGAAGGGAGACCCCACCATCTGCGCCAACTACCGTGGAATAAACTTCCGCAACATTGCATAAAAGGTTCTATTGAGTGTATTGTGTGGAAGAGTAAAGCCCACCAAACTGATTGGACGTTATCAGTGTGGCTTTAGACTTGAAAACTCAGCGACTGACCAGATATTCACCATGCGCCAAATCTTGGAAGTTAAGTTAAAATCCTTTCTTTTCAGTTTTAAAATAGTGTCAGAAAACATCTATCACCATTGAAAAAAACGGAATTTCCAAGTTTTAAATTCTGAGGAACTTGCATAGTGTACTTATTGACAACCTTTTTTTCAATAAGCTCAATTATGAACTTTGAAAGAAAGTATTTCGATTTTTGAGGTTCACTTCGAAAGATGAAGATATCACTTTCTTACTTTAGACTCAATCTCCCGAAAAATATTGGTTGTATCTAATACCCAGCCAAGAGTTGTGCAGTTTTTTAATGAGAAGTATAAAATTGTTTTTAAATTTCGTGGCAAAATATACTTGATTCAGTGTTCAAACACACACAGAATCGCCTGGCCTTTGGCGAATGTCGGCTCATACGTAAATGCGTGTGTTTGTAATCTGAATGACGCTGCGTGTGTATTTTTCCATTTACATACATACATATGTATGTATAAACGCACACGTGGAATACCGTTCAAAGTCCCGGTGCGCACAGCTTAGATAAATTCGCTTTAGCGTCGGGCAAACCTTCCCAGCGGCACTTAGCATAACACTCACCAGCGCTGCTGCATCCACACACAACCACCGCCAGCGAACGCAATCTCAGCGCGTTTGTGTGTGGCGATACGGCGTTGCGAGTGTGTGACAGGGAAGTGCATGGCAAACAATAATGTCCTTTGGATCCTCAATGCGCCGTTGCTTTACCTTCGCTTTCTTGCCTTTCAATACGGCGCTGACTTCGTTGCTACAAGTTCGCACGCACACACATGCATGTATGTACATCTGTAAGGATGTACATACATAGTAACTTTTCTCACTCGCTTCGCATGTAAAAATCGAATTCCCGCTAGAGCAATTTTTCATTCGGGTGAAATGAAAAAGAATTTTGCTGTTGGGGTAAAAGTCGACGATGCACTGTGGGCTTCGGCTAGGAAAAACAGTTCTATGAACATTAATTGTTTATGAGAAAATTTTAAGCATATGTAGCAAGAAAAAACGTTAACTTCGGTTGCACAGAAGCTATGAAATCTTCACAAATAGAAAAAAATCCTTATGAGAACTTGGTTCCGATCGTTCAGTTTGCATGGCAGTATACGGGTTATTCGATCTGAATAATTTTTTTGTAAATTGCATCGTAGCCTTGGACAATAATATATTTGCATATAGTTCCTATAAGTTATATACAGTCGGAAAGAGAGATAGATAGACTTATTCTTCTTCTTTATTGGCGTAGACCCCGCTTACTCGATTATAGCCGAGTTTACAACAGCGCGTCAGTCGTTCTTCCTTTCTGCTCTTTTTTTCGCGCCAATTGGAGATTCCTGGTGTAGTCAGATCCTTCTCTCCCTGGTCTATCCAACAGAGTTGAAGTCTTCTTGTGTCAAAGGTTCTTCTGCACCATATATCGGGGTTTTCAATAAGAGCACTACAAAAGAAAACAAAAGCAATTTGAGAAATCAATGTAATTTTTTCTTCCTGTGAAAGTACGTTCGATGCCGTTATGTATGGAACTCGATTTCTTTTGGCCACCACGGGCACGCTTGCAGAAGTCCAGAAGCTGAACCCAATTTTCGACGGTTTTTAAGCGTAAATCGACCGATACTGCTGCAATTTCGCTTTCGATATTCCTACGAAGTTCGTCAATCGTCGCTGACTTGTTGGCATAGATCATAGACTTGACGCAGCACCGCAGCAAATAGTCTAATGGCATTAAATCGCACCACCGAGGCGGCTAATTGACTGTGCCATTCCGTGAGATAACACGTTCACCAAACTCTACAATAAATCGATTGTAACATTCGATGCGTGGCTTGTGTCGCCGTCCTCTTGGAGCCACACATTGTCCAAGTCCATGTCATCCAATTCGGGCCAAAAATATTGGGTTATCATTGAGCGGTAGCGATTGCTATCCACAGTAACGTGCCGGTCTTGCTCATCATGGAAGAAGTACGGCCCAATGACGCCGCCGGCCCATAAACCGCACTAAACCGTAATTTTTTCGGAATGTAATGGTGACTTGCGGAGTACGCGTGGATTGCTGCCTGAATAATAACGCATATTCAGCCAGAAATGAGCTTCATCGCTAAAGATGATTTTAAATGAAAATCCGGATCATTTTTAAGTTGTTGCTCAGTCCAATTCACAGACATACGACGATGGTGGTTAAGCGGCTTCAGTTCTCGCGCTAATTTGATCTTGTAAGGATGTAGGCCATGATATTTTCGCATAATTCACCACAATGATGTCACAGAGATGCCCAAGGCTTGAGAACGACGTGTGAGAGACTGATTTGGGGCTTCCTCAACTGATGCGCTAGCGGCAGCAATATTCTCGACACTACGAGCACTCCTTTGTCTCACTGGCGCGGGAACATTTGTCCTGCGCTTTTGGATTAAACTTTTTCCACTATACGCTCAATTGTTGATCTGACAGGGCGATTATGACGACCATAAACTGGGCGTAGCGCTCTTAAAGTTGAGGCCGCTGACTCCGAATATCGGTGGTAAATTTTAATAATTTCGACTCGTTGTTGGATCGTATATCTTTTCATGTCGAAATGGCAAACCTTGCTGAAGAGAAATGTCAAAAGAGCGGGAAAAAATTTGTCGTCGTTGGTAGGACTTTGCTTTTATTTGCTTACTCAATCCGAAGTAGCACCTATTCTTCTTCTTCTTAATTGGCGTAGAAACCGCTTACGCGATTATAGCCGAGTTAACAACAGCGCGCCAGTCGTTTCTTCTTTTCGCTACGTGGCGTCAATTGGATATTCCAAGCGAAGTCAGGTCCTTCTCCACTTAGTCCTTCCAACGGAGTGGAGGTCTTCCTCTTCCTCTGCTTCCCCCGGCGGGTACCGCGTCGAATACGTTCAGAGCTGGAGTGTTTTCATCCATCCGGACAACATGACCTAGCCAGGACGGGAATGATATCAATATCATCGGCATACGCCAGCAGCGTACACTCTTATAGAAGATGGTACCTTCTCTATTTAGTTCTGCAGTTCGAACTATTTTCTCCAGAAGCAGGTTGAAGAAGTCGCACGATAGGGAGTCGCCTTGTCTGAAACCTTTTTTGCGGGTTTTGCGGGGATAGCAAATTCAGACATCGCGGCATAGAGGCAGCTCCTTTTCGTACTGTCGAAGGCAGCTTTGAAATCGACGAAGAGGTGGTGTGTGTCGATTCAAGATTCGGCGCATGGTGAAAATCTGGTCGGTTGTTGATTTTCCAGGTGTGAAGGCACACTGATAAGGTCCAATCAGTTTGTTGACGGTGGGCTTTAATCTTTCACACAATACGCTCGATAGAACCTTATATGCGATGTTGAGGAGGCTAATCCCACGGTAGTTGGCGCAGATTTTGGGGTCTCCTTTTTTATGGATTGGGCATAGCACACTCAAATTCCAATCGTTGGGCAGGCTTTCGTCCGACCATATTTTACAAAGAAGCTGATACATGCTCCTTATCAGTTCTTCGCCTCCGTGTTTGAATAGCTCGGCCGGCAATCCGTCGGTCCCTGCCGCTTTGTTGTTCTTCAGGCGGGCAATTGCTATTCGAACTTCTTCATGGTCGGGCAATGGAACGTCTGCTCCATCGTCATCGATTGGGGAATCGGGTTCGCCTTCTCCAGGCGTTGTGCGTTCACTGCCATTCAGCAGGCTGGAGAAGTGTTCCCTCCATAATTTAAGTATGCTCTGAGCATACCTATTGGCAAGAGATATTCTGCGTTGAATTTCCAGGCTGGCTTTGTTGTTGGTATTAATGCTGGTTCCAAGATTAACGAAAGTATCTACAACTTCGAAGTTATGACTGTCAATAGTGACGTAAGAGCTAAGTCGCGAGTGCAACGACTGCTTGTTTGATGACAGGAGATATTTCGTCTTGTCCTAGTTCACAACCAGACCCATACGCTTCGCTTCCTTATCTAGTCTGAAGAAAGCAGAACTAACGGCCCGTTTGTTGAGACCAATCATATCAATATCTCTTATAGAAAATTGTGTCATATTTAATTCGGTTAAATTAAGTATCCCCATTTTATAGATTTTTGAAGTTTCGGTTACTACACAAGTTGTATAGTCTCTTTGAGTGGCTTCACCACCTCGATATTGTAAACATACGTTATATCCCCGAATTCTTTGAACAGATTTTCAACACTGTTGTTCCAGGCGCAGACAGTTTAATATTATGAGAAATCATGGAAATTAAGTGACAAAAGAGAATCCTCTGAAATCTATCATATACGGATATTATCAAGACATGTTATCTTATCTTCGTAGTTGGTATTAAGCAAATTCTTAAATTATTTTAAAGATACTGATTTCTTGAATCCGCCAGTATAGTCTTAATAATTCGATGAAGTCTAAAGTCCGAATTCTTGATTTATAAACACCAATACTTGATACGAAAAAAAAGTCTTCTACTCCTTCCAAATAAAAAGTGTTTGGAACGGCACCACAGTGCGATGGACGAACACCGAGCGCTAATGCGTGTGTGTTAATGTCAGCATGTGCATGCAAGTGTGTGCGTGCGTCTAGGTGTGAGAAGTTGTGCCATGAGTTGAGGTGATACAGGGTGTTTGGGGCAAAGGGCAAATTGCATTCCTTTCATCCATTTATTCATTCATTTATTTCAGCTAAACTTCTCGTTAAGACGAACGAAAATCAAACAAACTAAGGTGGCGCTGGAAGTAGAGGTTTGATGGCCTTTGTGGCACTTCGCCTTGCCTTGCCTTGCGCTGCTTTGCTTGAAGTTTTGCTGCGACACTGCGTATACGCTCCATTAAGGTTATTTGTTCTCGAAGTTGAAAACGTTGAAAATTAAACAGACGAAAATTATACGGTAAATGTTGGTGTCACTTGCAACCTTTAACTTCAACAACCATTTACTGGCAAATATACAAGTATGTATCTATGGATGAAAAGACATATTTACGTGCATACATACAGATTAAGTTCATGTAAATGTAGTAAAATCGATTTTATTTCTTATATTTTCGTTCCCATATGTTAATGCACTTGTCCTTCCAAGACTAAATACATTTTCTCAGATTTGTAGGAAGCGTTAATGTCTAAAGAAGTTATTTACAAATCGTGTACTACACATGAGTAGGTAATACATACATAATCCTTGCACTATACCCAAAACTAGCAAATTGAAATCGAATTCTGAAAGAACGCCCAACTCGATTATATAGTATTTAAATATTGTTATTTTTGTATTTGCCTCGCTTATTTGGTAAAGCTCAAGTTGGAAGGAAACCTACCGATCGACAGAGTCGGTCAAATGAGAAAAGGGTCTTAGATGAATGGGGTTCGCTGAGCATGCAAGGAATTGGTTAGCGTCATGCGGAGCTCATTTAACGCCGGACATATTATGTATGGTATATCGGGGTCGATTCTGGATAGGTAGGAGTTTATCCTGCTACAATATCCAGAACGAAGTTGCAAAGAGTTCACTCGATATTCTCGGGGCACCTCGAGCACTTCACCTGCTATGGGTGGTGGTTTAACTCCAAGTACGTCATTCACCGGGGGATTCGATGAAAGTATTGCTGGATCTACTTTGAGGTGTCCAGTCTGAAGTATGTTGCGTGTCCAACTCATGTTACTTTATCGTAAGCAAGCCGGCCTCGAAGCCATTAACAGGCATCCTTAATGGTACGGAAGTTTCATCGTCAGCGTTTCACCAGGTTGTTGACAGTCGAATTTAAATTTTTAGATATTAAGATACAGTTTGTACTCCTAGGACCAGTTATTGAATATGGTCGCTGTGGATTTAGTGGGGGAGGCAATCAAGTTCCTTTCAGATGTGAAGCGAGACTATACTATCAACATCGTACAATCATTTGCTATATGGTGACGGAAATTAAACAGTAGCCGGGAGATTGAGAAAGTCTTTTTGTATTTTGTCAATAGATGTCGTTGCAATCATATATCTCCAGTGCTACCAATCACATTGTGTCATACCATATAGTGCTGGAGAGGTGAGATTATAAGCTTCATTTAACCGAATTATATTCGGGGAAGTTGAAAAAAAGTTACAGCGTTTCAAAAACGAGTGAAAATAATGAAGAAATTCGCTATATTTTGAAATTTTTGTGTAAAAGAAGGAAGCATACCACGCAAGACACCAATGAAAGTTGTGAAGTTTACGTGTAGCACAACAATGGTTCGCTCATTTCCGATATGATAGATGCACTTTGCTCTGGTCGACCTATCGTTGAAAAAGTCACTGAAATTATAGAAAAAATTGACCAGGACCGTCATATAAGCAGCCATGACATCACTAAGGGACCAATTAAAAAAGGCTGGCTACAAAAAGAAGCTCGATGCTTGGGTACCACGTGAATTATCTGTGAAAAATTTAATTGACCGCATTAACATCTGCTTTTTTTTTGCCATTTCTGAAGCGAATGGTAAGAGGAAATGAAAAGTGGATCAAATATGACAACAATGTGCGAAAAAGATCATGGTTTAAGCGTGGTGAAGACAAATGGTGGCAAAGCCAGGATTGACGCCTCGAAAGGTTATGCTGAGTGTTTGGTGGGATTGGAAAGGAACAACTGATGATATTGAAGCAAGCAATCGAAAAAAAATCCTGGGCTCGACCTGATCAACAGAAAGTGCTTCGTCTTCCATCAGGACAACGCTAGACCACACACATCTTTGATGACTCGGCAAAAACTGGGAGAGCTTGGCTGGGTAGTTAAGATGCATCCACTACATAGACCTGACCTCGCACCATCGGACTACCATTTGTTTCGATCAATGCAGAACTCCCTTAATGGAGTAAAGTTGGCTTCAAGAGAATTCTATTCTGTTACTCTCCTATTACAATGTCTATTTGCTTAAGAATTGTTTATAACCCGAGAAATTGTTGATTTCGTTATAAAAGACTTTAAAATCGGCGACAGTACTTCATGGGATGTCTTCTGTTGACCAGCGCTTGCCAAGCTCAATTGATCTAACGCTAGAGTACAAGAGAACAGCGCAGTAAAGATTCGTTGTCAAACTGATGAAATTGGTGTAAGGGTGTCTTCTTTAGCAAGCTCATCGGCTTTGCTGTCTCCAATGATTCCGCCGATATTCTTTGACTATATCTTTTTGTAGAGAAGTCAAATGCCTGTGATAGCAACTAAATTTGTCAATCATATGAACTCAAAGCATAAAGTTCTTCCTGAGATATACTGAAAGTATGTTTCCGTTAGAAGTTCAAGAGTTTCAGACTTATTAGTATAAAATCAGTACTTCAAGACAATCCACAAATAAATATATAAAATGACTGAATTTAGGATTTACCGATTACACACTGACTTCTTCGAGGTCAGGTAAATATATAGTTTGGTAATTTTTTTAATCGAAACTTCAGGACCAACTGAAAAATTTCGAAACACTCTCCCGATATTGTCAGCAGAATGGTATTATTCGCAACGGTACAATGTTAAATTACTTTCCAGTAGGAACTGCTGTGCATAATCGAGCAATCCTGTACCTGGTTCGCCGAAAATTTTGTCGCGCAGCAGACCGCACCTCGTTTCATAAGTGGCATGATCATTTGCATGTGTTTGCTTGACAGCTTCGAATCTTATTTGTGACAGTGGCCCCATCTGATGAAATCCCTCACAAAACAGAAATCAATAGGCATATCCATTAATCTCGACAATATAAATATCCTTGCGACAAAGTCCACTAAGGATCCCATCTCGAGATCTAAAAACCCCGGTCCGTTGTTTGGCTTAAACTCAAAAGTATTGAACATGCAGACCTTCAAAATTGACAAAACTCTTTGAGCCTGTCAGCAAAATGTTGAGGCTTTTTATATTAACTCTGTTAATTCGCCTGGTTCACCAAAGTTTTTGCAACCGAGATACTTCAAGGTACAATGGTAGAGACATTTCTCATTTCAATATCTACATTGCGTCCGGCAAGATTTTTAGCTTTAGCCCGTGTACGCCTATTGGACAGTGACAGTAGGAACTCTTACAATTTCGGTAAGATGAACCTTGCTAAACGTAAGTAGTTCAGGGATCCCCTACGTTTTACTCCAGACCAATATAACCTAGGAACATTGCAGCTAGTTTCTGCACAACTCTTGCTAAGCTCTCGCGATATTTAGAACACAAGCTGCCAGCGCACATTAAACGATCCTAATATTTCCATAGGGGTTTGAAGTGTTGAGAAATTTTCTCACCCTTGACAATTCTGAATGACGTCAAGCAGCTAAAATAAGATTCACAGACACGCTTTCGATGAGTTCGGGCGGGTGATTTCAATATATCAGATTTATTCGCAATATTCAATGCCCGACCGCAATTTTCTCAGAGCTCTTCATTGCCATACGCATACTTACATATGTATGTATGTATGTACATATATGGATGAGAGTGAGGAGATACTTGCATACAAAATGCAGTAAGTCGATTGTATCACACGTGTAGGCACGCTCTTTATCTGTAATTATGTAAGTGCTGTCTTCAGTTTGGTCCTTTCGGCACCACACATTTGTGTCATTTTGCCGAGCAATTCGAATCATTTCTTAAAGTTTCAAGTGCAAGGCACAACGGACGTGTCTTCACACATGTGTGCGTATGCAGTTTTTCCAATTTCTATTAGCGACACTTTTTTGTCTTAAATCACAGGAAATGCTTAGGTCTTTTCTTGTTGTGCATATATTCTTAAGAGAATGGAGAATTGCGTAGCGCATCGCCAGTGTGTGTGGCTGTTTGTGTGCGGCTGGGTGCACCACTCATGGCATGCATACTTCATACTCGGCATTACAGACACTTTTGCTGATGTCTACAAATTTCTGAAAATCCTTCATTCCGCATGCATGCCACTTCAACACGCACACATTCGCACACGCTCGTGCTCCGCTCACCCAGCACCCGTCACTCCGCCTTGGGCGTGCAACATGCCTTGCAGCCTAGTGCCTGTCGCTGTTGTTGTTTGCTCTTTTGGAGTTCGCTTGAAATGAATTTTTTTGCCAAGCAACAACTTTTCGCTGACAGCGTGTGCCAAGTACAACTGCACGAGCACTCACACATTCATACATGTAGATGTTGGTTGCGTTGCCGGTGGCAAAGTGGCGGTGGCCAAACCAATCGTCATTGCCAGCACCATCACCAGCACCAGCAGCATCGATAGGAATGTGACAATTTTGGAAATGTTTTAGAGCCGCTCAAGTGTGTCTCTATCACATTTTTCGCTTAATTGCTGCCGCAGCGAGGCGCGCTATGTTGCCGTTATTTCTGCCTCACTTTAAAATTTCCATGGAAACAATTAGAAAACAATTGACATTTTTCTTTTTCCAAATAGTCGAAATAGTTTCAACCCCACCCACTTCAGAGCATGTGGAAAATAGCGAGGGCGGGCCTTCGCTACGAAGTACGGTTTGAATATCAAGGCAGTCAAAATTGGAAACATGTACTTGGTTACAAACATATGTATGTATGTTTATTAATGTATATACATATATACATATATGTATATATGTACATGTTTATATTTAATTAGAAAGTATGGATTTCAAACAATTTTCAGTAGAATCTTGATGTACTTCTTTCGTCAAATAAGGGCCTTACTGCTCTACTGCCTTCGCAGGAAGTAGTAGAAATGGTTATTCTGAGTATCGAACAATAGTTATTAAGAGTGATGTTCGACTGATCGTGAAGTACGTGTACGTACATACATACGTACATATGTGATCCAAATAATGTCGAGGTTATGTGTCTTCTTACAACTGCTTTGGGAGCAGAAAATGCTTGTGCTCTCTAAAACACGACTTCGATTCTTGTTCCGACTGACTTTGAAAATGCCGCTTAAAACATTTAGATCCATTTACATACATATATGTCGGCCCAAGTCGAGGCCCACACCACGAATGGTGGCAGAAATTCGGCAAAACATCTAGCAATAGAGGTCTAGTATCCAATTACATATGTATATTTATGTATGTATGTGTATAAATAAATCTATTCGCAATTTTTTATTCAAAGTGTTACATAAAAGTTGAAACGTAATCAATCAGTCCTTCACAGAGAGATCTAACTCTATTCTGTATACGATTTTCATATGTATCCAATCTTTTGACTGACGGATCCTAGGTGTATAAGGATTGTTTTAATGGTTCTTTACACAACAATGTACATAAAATTTACTCCAGTACTCTCTTAATATGAGTGAAATTCATTATCTGTGACGAAATTATGTAATGCAACAAAATTCCTCGCAAACATAGTGCTAGGTATGAAAGTTTCGTGCATCTAAAGTTTGTTATTATCTTTTAAAAGTTATCGAGAGAAATATAGGGTTATATATGGTATATATAAATCTTCAGGATGTTGGAACGAGCTGAAATCCGGGTGACTGTAAGTTCGTCTACCTTTTCTGTTTCTTGGTGCTATGAGAAGGCGGATTCGAACCATTATCACGCCCACAAAACACTATTTATAGAAAACCTATAAAGTTTCATAACTAAGCCACAAATTAAGCTACAAAACTGTAATTTTATATCGATACGGAAAATAGCAGAAATCCCATGAATACTTACCAAATACCACGCCTACTTCCATATAACACAATTTAAATTCCATCTGATTGTTCTCCTTTCCAGTATACAAATAAAGCTTGTGGCTGACGAAAATATCGTCAATCTGTGAAATATTAGGTTGTCAAATATCTCCCTTCCGCTTTTTTGCTCTTCATTCAAGGCTCTATAAAAAGTGTTACAGTGATCGGATTTAGTTCAAATATATATATATATGTATATTATGATTCATATAAAGATGATCTTAATATAATAAGGTTTATTAGAGCTTACTATATTATGGCTTAGCGCGGAATACGAATGGAGTTGGTCTAGACCTTCGTCTTAACCATAAATTCCTCTCAGATGGTCCATCCATTGAGTCAAATTTTCGGGGACTCCTTCGAACATTTCTACTGGTAATTGGCGAAAGACACACGTGATATCATAAGATCTTGGTGGCCAATCGACCGGCCAAAAACGTGAAATTATCTGCTCACCGGTGTGTTCTAACAATAAATCCATTGATTGAAGCGATGTGTGGGAAGTGGCGCCGTTTTGTTGAAACCAAAGGTCGCTGAGATTACGACCTTCGATTTCAGGGTTCAAATAGACGGTTATTATGACGCGATAACGGTCGCCAATGATGGTTACGTTCTCACCAGCATCATTTTAGAAGAAATATGAATCTATGATTCCACCAGCCTACAAACCACACCAAACCGTTGTTTTTGTCGAAATGGCAGCCCTATTCATCTACTCAGGTTACTCTCTGTACCAAATACAGCAATTTTTCTTGTTTACATACCGATTGGGCCAGAAATAGACAGCAGAAATAGGGTTACATCAGAACTTAGCTCTTCCTTGCTTGTTCTATCCAACGATTATTCACTACGTTCTTTCTGTATCGAAATTTTTTCAGGAAACCTGTTTTTCTCTTAAAACTCAATAAACGTTATATCATTTGTATCATTTTTTCATCAGTTCTCACTTTTCAATGGATGTACATATAGGCTGATAGTAAGCGAAATGTTATTGTATTTCGTTTTTTGTCCCTCCACTTTCATAGGATCGTGATTATTTGGAAAGTACAAAGCCGAAACAAAATCCTCAAGCCGCTTGCCAGCAGCTTCAGAGGAAATGATAAAGAAACGTTATTAGCAGCATATGAGGCAATCAGCCGGCCGCTGCAGTCATATGGTCGCCTAGCTGTAGTGAAACGCAGACGAGGAAGGTTCAGACGTGTCAAAATACAGCACTCTCCACCATTATAGAATGCATCTTGATGTCTCCTATTGAACCTACATAGTAAGGTCTGCATGTTTACAGTCAAGGAATACAATGCACTCCTTTCCAAGCAAATATTTTTCGCAAAATCGCAGGAACATCAAGTGGACTTTCCTTGATTACAACGGCGGTATTGAACAGTACTGCGAACGCCCTGACCTCCATTCAAAGTGTTGCCATCAGTATCTTCACCGACTTCCTCAGTCCAACCAGTCAAACCACTATCCTTTGCAGCGAAGAGCTCGAATTGCCCCAAGAATCTAGAGCGACCCTTACGTAAATTCGTTATGGATAATGTTGATGGTAAGACTACTATTTATCCAAAATCGACCTGGAGATACCAAATAGTATATGCGCCACGTGCAACGTGTTCTCACGAGACTCTTACCACCCCTTTGCATGATCAACAAATCCCATTCATTTAACACCCCTCTCCCAATCGCCCGACCCCGTCGAAAGCGAATGTTTCCATGCCTACCTTTATATGACAACCAATTTGAACCTTACCACCCAAGCGGGAATTATATAACGGCCACAACAGCAAAAACGACCTCGTTAAAGCAGGTCCAGTAGCGTTCCAGACAATATTATATGAACATATAAACATTGCAATGGTCCTTTCCTTGGAGTGGACCTAACGCTTTAGAAAATTTAAACCAGCGCCCCTCAACTCAATTAGAAGAAAGACTATATCTTGGAGACTTCTCAAGTTTTAATTTCTTCGATTAAGTTGAGCTTTACTTTCTTTGGCATACTTATTCATATGTGTTGATATATGTAAGTAGGTTGAAATAATTCCGGTTGCATTAACATGTATTTGTGTCAATATATGTATAAAATAAGCCTATATACATATGTATGTACGTGGGTTAGATAGCGCTCAATGCCAGGCGCCATGTCCAAGTAAGCTCGACTCGTGAAAATTTATGCACGGCTATGTACATATGTATGTATGTATGTAGGTAAGTTTAAACTTGTTCATACGAGGGTTTGTAGTCTTGCGAAAATCTTTGTAAAAATTACATGCAACCTTCCCATGTACGTTCTCTGTCTTAAAGCTTGCGAACGCGCTTCCACTGAAAATCACGCAATCACGCCGACATACCCCTCTTATATTAAAGCATATCTATAAATACGAACATAGTATGTACATACATATGTACATGTGAATGTACGCATATGTACGTATGAATGTCAGACATGCCATGGTTTAGCAAGTTGGTCGGCGGACCCAGGCCAAGCGCACGAAACTAACCCAAAGCATTGCAGCTGGACAGTGCGCCAACAAACGCAGCGGCTCCAAATTAAAGCTGAAACTAAAGCCGATGTGTGTACATATGCATACATACATACATACTCATTATGCGCTAGCTCGCCAAGTCGCTAGCAAGTGAGCGTTGGGGAAGGACAGTCTCACAAACGAAAGGACGACGCTGGATGCGGGGTGCAATGCGCGAGGGGGGAAGATTGTTCCAAAGTTTGCTTCAGAGCGCGGGTGTACACGCGGAAGAAGGCGCGCGGAGGCATACACTACAATAGCTGCAAGCTTAAATTCTCGCATACACACTCAAACACACGCGTATGGCAAGCGCAAGCGAGCGCAATTTCTAATATAAAGCAAAGCAAACACACTGCAGCAAAGCAGCAAAAGTACGGCAGCGAGAGCGACACATATACACACAGCCAACACACACACACACACACACAAGCGAACCGAACTCTAAGAAAGTGCTTTAGGACTGCAGAAAGTACGGAGCCACACAGCCAGTCACAAAGATGAATATATATACATATGTATGTGTGTAAAGCGATGTTTTCAGAAAGACTTGCTAGTAGTTGTTGTAATCAGGCTTTTTGCATGTGTATGTGAATACGCGTTTCTGTACGTGTGTGTGTTTTTGCTCGTACGTCGAGCAAGTTGAAGTCAGTCAGCAAGCAGAGTCACTAGCAGTCGACAGCCAACAGCCAACAAATGACGATGACGGCAGGCAGACAGGCCGGCAGTCGCGGCAAAATATCTACGTCGAGTCGTGGCGCGACGAGCATGGCAAGAGCGGAGCGTAAAGTATGAGAAGACGTAAACTAAACTGAAGGCGATGGCGATGGTGATGGCGAAGGCAGCATTTCTCGAATGGCTCGCAAACGTACTTTCCGTACTTGCTATGTTGGGCACACCGTCATCCGAACTTAAATATATGCATACACGGGAACACACACATACACTCGGCGAGTCTGGGCGTATGTACAGAATGTTGCTCGCCATACAGGGTCAGACATACGGCATATGCGTCCATATGACTATGTTGGCTGGCTTAGAACCTATTTGATAGTTCAATAACGTTTTGAGAATTTGTTTCTTAGGGGGCTTAGGGGCCACTGAGAAAGATATGATGGACTTTCATGAGGACGGAACAGTCATTTACTTTTACCAGAGACAAGCAGTCCTATTGACTAGATACACATTTATATATGTATAACAATGAGATTTTCCGGTACTTCTCTCATACTAAATAGTTCCATCAACTATACAAGAGCTGCTCTCACAACAGTCGGTTATTTGTTGGTTTATTTCTTTCCGAAATAGATACTTCCTTATCAAATATGTATGTAATTGTTGCTGCCGTTAATCTGATGAAATTTTACACAGATTTCATTTGACTATTCAACAAAGAGAAGCAAACGGATTTTGAACAGTCCCGGCATTGAAAGAAAATGTTAATAATTCTACGCGACGGAGTTTGTCACATGAGAAAATCCTTTTGGTTTTCAAGTGTTTCGCATGTTTCATTCCTTACTGTTTCAGTTCTCTTCAGTTTAATTCCTTCCAAATCAGTTTCATATATTCCTGCCTTGTTCTGTCTATATCTATGTTTGTCTATATGTATATAAACATTCTGCCACTTTATTGAAATATGCATTGGTAAAAGTATTAAATCTTATATTTGTTTATCTTACATTACGTTTCAGTTCAAACCATACTATCATTTCAAATAATTTTGATTTTCTACAAATTTTAGATTAGATACGTCTGGTCCAGTCCATTACGTCTTGACGCTTGTCCAATTCCATTCTTTTTCAATTCATTCCACTTAATTTTTTTCGTTTCCATATCTCAGGCCATCTGAATCCCATTTCATTTGCTCTTATAGGTTCATTCGCTTTTAATTTGTTTATGGATGATAAAAAATTAAGATTTTTCTTGGAATATAGATTTATTTCTCGCAATTGCATATTAAGTTTAAGCCGACATAGCCTTAAGTTTTAATTCAAACTCTGGATCTTTTTATTCCTGCAGTTTCATGTATATAACCGGCCATCCAAAAATCCACATTTTACAATCGCGATCTACTCCACTTACATTTCAGCATTCGTTTCATTCCATTTCATGAAGTCTAATTCCGTTTTGTTTCATTATCTTAAACCAACTCATTCCTATAATAATAGTTTTTTTTTTTATAGATTCGCATGTTTTAAATTTTTATGTACAAAATAATTCCATTTTATTTTTTTCCTTGAAATATCCATTGATTTTCCCATCCGAACACATCATTCTTGCGCGCCCTGTACCCATTCACGGACAAACGTGCAGCCATACTTGCTATACCAGTGTGACATATACGAGCGCTCAGCTGTACGGTAGTGCCAACGATTTCCGACTCCGTACCGACCCGCCAGCACAGTAAACACATCCACTAAACACTGGCACGACCGTACAGCAGGCGCTCCATCAAGTATCGCATTCGTCGCATACGACACCACCATGCCCGATGATTGTGGCACTTTATGCGGCGATCTCTATCCCCGTTCCGACGCACCAGCAAGCAGAGAATTCGCCAACACAAAGCCATGAATTTGACATATCTGCACACTTGATGGCGCGACGCGCCAGTAAGTTCGGTGTTTTTCATGCCTGATGCTTGCCTACACAACAAATGTGGCACTTTTTGGTGCGTTCGCCACCAAAAAGTATCGGGTATTTCAGGCTGGTAAGCGCTGTGTACAGAGTATTGGTAAGTTGATGGCGCGATGCGTGCCAGCAAGTAGCGCGTTCAGTGTGCCATTGGAGCGAGTGTCGGATGAATGCCGTACTTGATGGGTGCTCTGGATGTTGTTGTTGTTGGAGAGTGGTGTAAAATGTAGTTTTTTCTTGGGCATTTTCCTCTTTCTTATGAAATGTACGACTGCCGGAGCCGATGGACGGACGGACGCAGAAGAGGTCGACGATGCGAAGAACGTCAAGCGGCGCGGCGGTGGAGGGTGCCGTCAGGCACATGGGACGAGTATACACCGGTTGGAGAGCACATGTGCTATATGCGTGTGTGCCTCTGCATGAGAGTGCAGTGTGAGTGAGCGAATGCATACATGCTGAAGTGAGTGTGGCTGGGTGTGTGTTTGGGTGCGATGCGGAGATTGTCTGTTGGTTGGCTGCGCTGAACACGAGCGCCGAGCAGAACCAAAACTCTCCTCCCGTTGCATTGTGCTGCTCAGTCCGGTATAGTTAGTGTGCGTGTGCTTGGCATTGCACGCGTGTTGGTGTCTCTTTCGTATATGCCAGAAATGTGCGTGTGCTGATGAGCGCGCTTCGAATGCCAACGCAGGAATTTCAAAATTTTTCACAGTGACAATTTCTGTGTTATGGCAATGCAGGAAACTAAAAGACAAAAGGAACGGGAAACTAGAAATTTAAAAGCGAGTTTCTTTTATGCATTTAAGGAATCCCAGCAAACGCACATATACATACATACATATGTACATATAACTGCAATTATTTATTAATTTAAATATTAAAACAAAAATTTCATAGTCAGTCATTGAAGAATTGAAGAAATTAAAACACGGATTTAGAAGTAATATTATATTGAACTTTCGTTGTATTTAGGAATACCGTATTAATAAAATACATATATCCAATTTTTCTTTTCTTCTTCTAGGCTTTGAAGTCCTGTAGGCTTTTAAGCCACATATCCTGTCGCTATGCTACATACTTACGCGTCCATGATGACTGTGGAACGAATGTGGCTATTTGCTAACTAATCGAAATAAAGGAGTTTGAGAAGGCATTAAAATTGGCGTAGGGTTTTCAACGTTTTCTCTTCGGTTTTTTTTTGTCTTAAAATAATGTACATACATACAATACTCCGTGCCAAGATTTCAAGTGAAAAAGCAAAACTAACGAAATTACGCGTATTTTTATGCCCGCAAAGTAACCGACTCTTTCGCAAAATACAGCGTTCCCTTTTCTCAAAGTATGTATTCCAAAAAAGTGAAAAGCCTGCCCAGCATTACCGGGGCAAAACTATTGTTTCATATGATCCAGCATCGAGTTAAAAATCGCCGAAATTCAACTTTTCCGAAATGCTCCAGAGTAATTGGTGTTATTGTTGTATTTTTTAAAACTTCTCCATGGAAATTCAACAAAATATTCTTTAAATGACATGATATTATGTAATGTGTATTGGTTTTTAAAAACAAATTTTCACTACCTAACCCTACTCTCTCCTCAAAGAGTTTATCAATCACTTGCCAACACTAACTAACTAATAAACAAAAAAATCTTCAAGTTATGAAACTTTGGAAACGGGTTTCTGGTTTAAGTTATAAAGTGCGGGACTAAGTCCAAAATCATGCAGAATGCTGCCATGACGATTTAAGCCTGCAATGCCTAAAATGTCTCAAAGAGCAGTGGGTCCAGAGTATTGATTGAAGAAAGAGAAAGGAACCTCTGTAAATTACAGAAACAAGCATAAACCTGCAGCATTCTAAGTTGCTGATCAAATCTTCTACCCCGGGACGTAAGAGTAGACTTTAAAACGAAGCTATCCACAGAGCATTTTGTTCATTTCGCTCCATACCAACATCCATAGTCTTATCAAAAATGAAAATACTAGAATGAAGAATAGCCAGTGTTAAATGAAACGAATTTCAGTGAGCTGCATTCGAAACTCATTCACAACAACGCGAAGGAATTTGAAAAATTCTTGCAATTCAGCAGCAAATGTGAGAGTCACATACTGACAAACGCACGTCGTGAAGCGGAGTCTCTTTCTAGCGCTCTTTCTCTCTCCATATGAGGCGCATTTGTATTGAAATAGAGTCTCTGTTTACGACTGTGTGTGTGCCATGAGTCTCTGTGTGATTAAATTAAAGAATTAATGAGAGAGAGAGAGCCGAGAGCACTGTGGAGAACGCTGAATAGCGGAGTTGCAGCTGCAAAGCGAAAAGTAGTAACGGCAGAGTTGCCAAGCTTGCACGCTAAAGATTAAGTTTACCTAATGACAAACAAAGAGCTGCGACTATATTTTTCAAATTTATCTCGCCATGAAGTAAGGCCAGTATTGTTGATGAAACCTTTCACATTTAAGAAATTATTAACTTTTACTTCGACATTTCAACGATTTTAGACGAATACCCACATTAGTGGTTATATGTATCTGATTCCAGAGTTGGCGCCTCTTTCTGCTTTGTTTACACGATTCTCACCTCAGCGATGGATTGTTTACCTTCGTTTCTTCTGCTGTTTTTTATGGCTCGTCCGCAATGCTTTCGGCTGCCATCAGTAGCTGCCTCAGCGCTCGACCGCTACGTAACGTTTTGCGTTGCGACGGGTGGCCGTGCGCTGTTACTGTGCCGAAGCAATGCTTCTTATCTTATCAGTAGGCACATACGAACTACGTGCGTCGCACACCAACATGCACAAGCGCACACATTTTCACCCAAACGCCAACCTTAAATATGCACATATTTATACAGTTATTTTTAAATATAAGCTCACCCGTAAGTACGCCGGCGAATAAGCGGAATTAAACGCTTCATGTGTGCCACATAAATAAATGGGCCACTCGCCGCCACACAGGTCCCCTACCACACCGTCGCTTTGTCACTACTCGCCCTTCCATTACATTTCAGCTTACAAACCAATATGTTTGTGACAATGCGTGTGTGTGTGTGTGTGTAGGCGAGCCATTGCTTGCAGTGGCTTTTAATGCGTCGCCACCGTGTCACCGAAAGTCCCCGCACCCCTTCAGTTCGTGCAGAGCTCAGCTGCGTCGCTGGCGCTGCGAAGGCAGTAAATATCTGTTAAGCGTATAAAAGTCGTCTTCTATGGCTACTAAAGTATTTTACTTACTCTTAAATACTCGGAGCTGTGCACTTAGCGTATACACACCTCTCCCCAAATGCTAGTAATTGCACCGGTGAGGGCACCTTCACCAGCCTTGACAGTCTGCTTTAAATTTATGGTAGACGCAAGGCTTTCCGCTTTTGTTACACTTGCATGCCCGAGCATTAGATACACACACGCACACATGCACTCGAGCGGACACAGCTCCATAAACAAGTATATTTCACAGCTTTTAGCACATTTGGTTGTGGGTGAGTCAAGAGGGGCAAGGGGTCCCCTATAAATTAATTTAAATGTATAAAAATGTATAAAGTACGTTTGCTCGCGATTAGCAGAGCGTTACCCGCTTTGGGCTCAGCCAAGGCACTAGCAGTAGTGACCACTTCCAGCAATAGTGTTGACCTGAGGCTGAGGTGCGGGATGAAGAACGACCAACAGGTGATTCTTTAACAATTTACCTGTTATACATATGTTCCTTATCATGAATTCATGCATTTCATAGAAAAAATTGAGTCTGATCGACTAGTATAACAAACCGTTAGGTGGGAGCCAACTTTCTTTGCTACAGGAATACGGTGAATCAAAAGTGGTTTTCTTTTCACACGATAACAAATGGTTAAAGGGGGTGTTGTTAAGGATAGTGGATGTCTGACGACGAGTTTAAGGTTTAATGGACCTCCTCATTACGAAACTGCGAGACTAAAATTCTGTCACTCCATTATGTCTTCCCTGAACTGCCCTGCGCTCCTGATGAAGTCAAAAGACTCTAGGATCTACAGATGTTATTATTCACTTATAGAAAGCCTTACATCTTCTACAATAATCGTTCCTAGCCTATAGGCATATCTGCCAATAATTCCTTTGTTATTGCTTTTTTGAATTGTAAAAGTCATGTCACATTTGTCTGCTGGTTGGGCAGGGTAGGGATTGCTTCCATTGAGACTCAGCTATTTTTTTAACATGTTTGTTGATTAAATATCTGCACGTAGCCAAGACATATAAGTTCCCTCTTTTTAGGAGTCTAATTGCAGGGTGGTGACTGCTCTGGCTAATTCATCTACTTCACTGTTACCAGGAATATCACTATGTCTTGGAACCCATTGTAGATTTATCGTAAAATAGAATGTTAGATCCACTGTCACTGTATTTCTATAAAGATTGGATATCTATATATGAAAATATATTTCGTATTGTTAGCAAACTCTTTGTCAAAACAGGCAGATTCTCTGTAATTGCAGTAATCTCCGCTTGGAAGCATTGCAGTGGTCTGGCATTCGGAAGGCGATTCTGGTATCTATATTTGCTGGAAAGACAACACCTTCCACACTATAATCTATTTTGAAGCAATCCTGTATAGATACTTATCCCTGTGTACCTGTCCATCCTACCCCTGAGCCACTCATCTTTGGACGGAAAGGCAATATTTGGGCCAGAATCTGGAGTTCGGAAAGTTCACTTAGCAAATTTCTTTAAACTTTTTAAAAAAAAAACAACCTGATCACCTGATCAGAGGAATGCACTAGTTTTGTCACACGATGGGTTGTGAGTTTGATTAGTAGGATTACATTATAAGAAAGCTATTGATACCGACACTAATATGACGATCGAAAGAAGGCTTGTCTGCTCGTTGGATTTCAAATTTGCGTTAATCCTATAAAAATGATATTACGGTCTACAAAAACTGACAAAAAATGTGTATCTAACATAATATCCGAAATTTGTGGTCCACAAATGAATTGCACCTTGTCAGCGGAATCAGCAGTCCGCCCTTTACGGAATCTTAACTAACTCCCAGATCTACCAAAAAATGGAAGAACACCCTTTAGCTATTTTAAGACCACTAAATATTTATTCGCCATTAAATTGCCTTCGTAACATGGCGCAATTCCAATATTACTACTGATAAGAAATTTAATTTCTTGTGCAATTTATTTATTTTATCCAACTTCAAGAGAGCTTTTAGAGCGTGGTGCGGAACTAAATTCTGCAATCAACTTGACCTGCATTTTTATCCTTTTGATAGTATACAGTTGGATAGACACAATAAAATATGCCGATCTTCCATCATCATAAGGGTGCCAAACAAAAAATATTAAAAAAATTTTAAGAGTATATAACGGTAAAAGAGATATGCAACATCGAAAGAAATATTAGTAGCGTCTTTTGGATTTATAAATTAATAGCACAACGTAAAAAACATCATATAATCGAAGAAACCCTTGAGAAATCGTGTGCTATCAAAGACGTTGAAGAAGTTTTGGGATTATAACATATACCTCTGTCCAATAACACGGTCAAAGCTCGAATTGAACTAATGTCAAATGATATTGAGGAGCAACTTATTTCAAAAATGAATCGGCCGATATTTTGAATCATTGTCAACTGTCAGTTGTCAACTTTGTTCGATTTTAGACGACCAAAAATACTCTTCTATACTGATGCTGGTGAGGTTAGTAAAACCCTAATGCAATAACAACGCACTGTATCATAGATCGTCAAGCGCTAGCTTCTAAAGCTCTTCCCGGATGTCCTAATGATAAATTGCAAATGGCCATAAAAGTTGTAGACTTTTCCTCTTGTTCAGAGTCCATTTCAGTGCACAATGTTTTATTGTAGTATAGTATATGAACTGAGGGCAGGGGTTGGGATTTTTCAGGTTGTAAAAAAATTAATGATTTCTTGAAACAATTTACTACTCCGGCATCAGATGAATAAGGCTAATCTTATGGATATTTTGACACATTTAAATAAACTGCAACTGAAAGGTTCCGGAAATAAATAATTAAGAAACGTCAGAAATATATTAATTTTTGAAGATAAACTTCCCGCTTTTATTAGCAAACTTCAGTGCAGTTCCATAAAATTGGAGAAAAAATTAATTAGCGTTTGCTAACAAAAGTAATACACAAGAACACATAAAGACTCATTTACAAATGTTGATCCCAGAGAATACCGAAGAAGCTAAAGTTGTTCGAAAACTGATTCGTACCCCTTTAGCATGGATGTTCGTATTGTTAATGAAGAAATACAGGAACAACCCATTAAATTAAAAAACTATAGAAACTGCAAGGATGCTTTTAAATCTATTTCACATAAGTCGTCTTGATGTAAAAAGCAGTTTCTTTTACCAAACTTCGAGAAGTCGCTTTACACTATTTTGCAGTTTTCTCCACAACTTATTTATGCGAGCAAGGAGTTTCTGCGTTGTTGACAATTATAAACAAATGCAGGAATCGTTTGAAAGTTGTTTAGTTTAGCTTTGAGTAACAAAATTAATATAAGAATAGTCGAACTCGTGAAGAAGATACAAGTTTGAAAATAACATTAATGCAAAATTGTGGAAAATTATCATAAAAATATTATTTTTTTCTTTCTGTGTAATTTCCTACATCACAGTTTATTTTTATTATCCTACATTGTGATCCCTGTTAAAAATAATAATATTGAAATGGTCCCTGACAAAGAAAAGGTTGGAAACCATCCGGAGTAAGGGTGTATTATATGGAAAAAATGATATATGTATATATATATGCGGGTTTTTAACTGTTTTCTGCCCAATCCACAAAAAGGGAGATCGCCTTCTATCTGCGCCATTTTGGAAAAGACCCGTGAAAAGAGAATCGACACACACCACCTTTTCACCATAAATTCGAAGTCGTTGATAATTTCGTCTATCTTGGAACCAATAAAAACACCACCAACAATCTCAGCCTGGAAATTCAACAAAGAATAACTGTTGCCAACAGTGTCGGACTGAGTAGATAGGTAGTCCTCTCTCGACGAACAAAAACCAAACTCTATAAGTCACTCATTCTTCTCGTCATGTTGTATGTCATGTTATATGGCAACATCTGATGAGTCGGCGTTACGAGATTTCGAGAGAAGAAGATGATGGGGAAGATTTATGATCCTTTGCCAACAGGTGACTGAGTGGCTCAGTTACTTCGGACTGAGTAGGCAACTGAGAAGTAAACTCATCTCTCGACGAACAAAAGCCAAATTCTATAAGTTACTCATCATCGCCGTCCTGCTATATGGTGCAGAGGCATGGACGATGACAACATCTCATGAGCCGGCGTTATAAGTTTTCAAGAGAAACATTCTGCGGAAGATTTATGGTCCGTTGCGATTAAACAACGGCGAATATCGCATTCGTTGCGATGTATGAGTTACACAATGTCATTGATATATGTATGTAGTTCAGCGAATTAAGAGACAGCGGCTACGCTTGCTAGGCCAAGTCGTCCGAATGAATGAAAACACTCCAACTCTGAGAGTATTCGACGCAGTACTCGCCAGCGGAAGCAGAAAAGCCTCTACTCCATTGGAGAGATCAAATGGAGGAGGACCTGGCTACACTTGGTATTTTGAATTGGCGCCAAATTGCGAAAAGAAGAAACGACAGGTGCGCTGTTATTAACTCGACTATTACCGCGTAGGGCGGTCGTATTACCAATTACCGATTTCTTCAGTATTATTATTTAAGTTCCATTTTTGGTTACATAGTTTTAATTTGTCCATCTCTGTATGCCTAAAGTACTTCCTAAGACTGCGTTAACACATGAAAACTTTTGTTGGTCAAACTATTAAGCGAGATGGCGACGAGAAAAGACAAAGGCTGGGTCAAAAAAAGGTGAAGGGATCGTAGCGCTGTGCTCGGTCTTTCTTTTTATTTTCAATTAATTTCTATAGTTGCAATTGTGCTCGATTTCACTACTGATCACAATACAGCATCTTAAGTAAATAAATTGTTGTAAAAAAGGCAAGCTTTAATTAGTTTCGTATTGATGGAGCGAAAATAAATGTTAAGACTTTTATAAACAACGAAATTCTCAAAGGTGAATGGATGAATACCCGATACAAAGGTAACCCTTTGACTATTACGCACAGCCGAATTCCCACTTTAACCCTCCCACTCAAACCAGACAATGGGGCTCAGCGATAAGAATAATTTTAATATGAGCATTTGTCTACACATACTGGAATACCTACATACATACATACATACGTATGTGTGTGGGCGTGTATGTATGCATGTGAAAGCGTATATTTTGCAAGAAGTTCAGTTGCAAAAAAATGCAAATAATACGGAATGAAATGAAAACGGGTAAAACAGAATAAAAATGAAAACAAATTCAACGCTGCAATTTGCTTTCATCCTTTTATCCATTCACATAAATATAAAGCGCGCCAGCCAGCCAAGCAGCCGGAGCAGTCTGTCTGACTGTTATTCTAGGCGAGAGCATTATCCCCCAAACTCGCATATTTACTCCTCATACATAAGTACGTACATACATACTTATATATGAATGCATAACAGCTACACGTGTGTGTTTGAATTTGTGTGTGGCTGAGTGCGCGCAATGTCTGCGATGGTGTGCTGACGCTCATCATTTATCAGCATTTTACACATTTCACATGAAACGAATTTTTCCAAATCGATTTGGCTTTCAACGTCAACGTTTCAGCCACTGCCACAACGCCGCTACGAGTTTGCAGCACTGCCACATAATATCCAACTTCCAACTTGAATGCCAACATCAACTTCGACCGGGCGCGCTTGGTGAATGTGCGAGCGAGTGCCGCCTAGTAGTGATTGCGACTCCAATGGGGACACCAGCCACCGACCTTCGACCAAAACTTTCGACCCGTTCGTTCTGTTTTGCTGGCGCGCACGCACGCGGAGGCCAAAGAGCTTAGCAGTTGAGCGGTTGAGCAGTTGAGACGAGTCGAATTGAGGCATGCCGCGTCGTACCATGCCGTGCTGTGCCACATTCGCCGGCAAGGACAGCCATCCCAGTCAGTCAGCCAGTCAGTTAGTCAGTCAAGCACTCATTCGCTGCAGCCGCTTGGCAAGTGAAAGCGGAAACGTAGCAAGGGCGCCAACACACTGACAACGCAATCGTCGTCCGTCCAACCACCCTCTTTTCGATTAGAGCCAAGGCAAAGTCTCGCATTGGCAGCGGTCGCAACGACGATGTGTAGGCGATGCGAATCGACTCGACACAAACGATTTCTTTCACTTTTATAGGCGGGGGTTTTCCAGCCTCGCTCACTGAAATATGCACATACACTTAACTACAACAACATTCGTTTGTTGTACGACGAAACCTTAAATTGTATGCATATGTACTGGCGTACTGCATATATGGGGTACCTTTGCGCTCCGTAGGAGTCACTGTTGTAGAACTGCAAGTGCTTCGGAAGCCCTCTTTCGTTCAGGGAGTGACTAATTTCGAATTCCTAAATGAAGGCGACCGGTTTTCGCTATCAAATTCAAATATTAAAATGACGCTGAAACTGAAAATGGAAAGCGTGAGCCAAAGTGTAGATAAGCTGTGCATACATACATACATACACATAACCGTAAATGCCTACTAAGCACATGCAAATACGAAAAGGGGTGCTTTCAAAGTGGGCCGGTTAATGCAATGCGTCGCGGCAGAAGTTCAATTGGAAAGCATTGAAAGCGCCATGTGCATAGCATTTACGTAATTTATTTAATTTATTATTTTTTACAATTATTTTGATGAAAATTGTCATGTGCTTGTGCTATTCAAGAAAAAACAATTTGCAAAGAGGAAAGACAAGTTAAGCTATTGATGAATCAGTCACAACGGCGAAAATTTAAAATTTTCTGATGAGAACCGTGAATTATGGAAACTTCTTGATAATATTTGAAAAGCTATAAGTTCCGTTTGGATGAAAATCTTCTTTTTTTTGCTTCTTCTTCTTTATTGGCGTAGACATCGCTTACACGGATATAGCCGAGTTTACAACAGCGCGCCAGTCGTTCTTCCTTCTCGCTGCTGTTGCCAATTGGAGGTTCCAAGTGTAGCCAGGTCCTTCTCCAATTGGTCTTTTTTAACGGAGTGGAGGACTTCCTCTGTTTCCCCCGGCGGTGCTGTGAGCTGGAGTGTTCTCATCCATTCAGAAGACATGACCCAGCCAGCGTAGCTGCTATCTTTTATTCACCTTAACAAAAATAGGTCTAAGCCAACATGCAGAGCTGTAAAATATTTTACTCTACGTCCGTTTATCATTTCATTCCTTTTTCTATCGATAAAAGAGACTCACTTTACTATTTTTCACCTTTTGAGTTTCGAACATGCAGTACATATAGAATCCGGGTTAGAAGTCAAAGCGAAACTTTATAAAAACAGCTGATATTGTGAATAAAACAAAAGAAAGTGTTCGGGTTGTTTATGACTATTTGACCTTAAAATTACTTTCACGACATTCTCTAGGTCTGACCACTAGCGGCTGTTTTGTTCCTGACCTCAAGAACACACTCGCTGGATAGGCAGTGAAGGGTAATCTAAAAGAACAGAGCATAGTTTAAAGCAAATACAACGAGTGTTTTGCGACGTGTGGTTTTCAATTAAACTTTTTTTCGGAATCGGCCTTCCTGAAAGTTGTTACTTGGTTTATAATCAGTTTGGCTGGCCATTCCTTAGTCAAAGCAATATACTTTATTTGTATTAACGTTTGCAAATCATCCAAAGTAATTATCAGAGCAAGCAGGGAGGACTAAGTTCGAATGCTACCGAACATTTCATACTCTTGGAACTTGTAATAATCAGAGCCCGGGATATTCCTTCAGGTGGTGTCAAAACTTTATATTGAAATACGTTGCGAAAGAAGGAACCATAGTTTTATTGCTATATTTTTAGCTAAAACTGTATTAAAAACTTCTCAAATAAGTGATATTTGGAGTGAAGAGGCAAAATCTTATATATTGAGTTAATGTGGAAAACGTCAACTAAAAAGCCACATAATCTTTGAGAAAGACACAACGACCCACTGTTACGAGGGCTGCTATATATATTCAGGCCTAGGGCAACACTAAGTCTTGCCAGGTGCAATCTGACATTTCCATTGGAAAGTTTGACATTTTCTAGCATAACATCACTCAGAACGTTTTGTCATTTAATCGTGTATTGTATTTAAAGGGAATTAAAAAATTCATCTCGGCCAAAAAATGGAATTAACTCGTGAACATTTTCGTGCGATCATTTTTCACAACTTTCGACGTGGATTATCACAACAAGAGCGCATCGATGAACTAAAATCTTTGTATGGCTATGAAGCACCATCCTATACCACTGTGAAAAACTGGTACAACGAATTCAATCGTTGCTGACGCTCGCTCAAAGACGAATTCCGTGAAGGTCGTCCAAAAACAGCCGTTGTGCCAGAAAACATCGATGCCGTACGTGAACTGATAATGTAAGACCGTCATGCACATACCTTCGGATAGAGGCATGCCTATGCATTTCTCCCACCAGCATACATTCGATATTGCATGAACTCCTGGCCGTAAAAAAGGTTTGTTCTCGTTGGATCCCGCACAATTTGACAATCGCTCAAAAAAAGGCTCGTGTGGATTGGTGTAAAGAAATGCTGAAAAAATACGATCGGGGTACTTCAAAAGACGTTTATAAGATCGTCACAGGTGACGAATCATGGATCTATGCGTATGAGCCCGAAACAAAACAGCAATCGACAAAAAAAAATAAATAAAAAATAAAAATAAAAAAACATTTTCGTTGATAAATATGCCTATTTACATTATTAGACCAGAAATATATGTAGCAACCTACGTATGAGTAAAACATGCTCTTTCATTTTCATTGATATAACTCACATGTCGGCCGATATATGCGAATAAACCCACCCGGAGGTTTGAAAATCTTTGTATTATACTGATAAAATCGATAAGCGAAAAGAATGGCTACTGGTACAATGATTAAAATGAACGATCCTTACTATTACTGATATATAAATCTCAAATCGAAATATAAGACAGGTGAAAAGATCGAACCTTCCGAATAAGAATTTGAATTCGTAGATTCCTTAAAGAGTAATTTCATCATATGACTACGTACTAGCGGCTTTAGCTGCCTTTGTATTATGATAAATATATACATATGTATATGTATACCTCAAATTAGGGAAACATTTACATACAAATGCAAGACCTCTGAAACTTTGGTATTCTTCCAAAACTTGAATTCAAAATGAGACAATATATTGGATATACTCGAAAAATATACATATGTTTGTGCATATGCTTACATATCGCCCTATCCACACCTGCGTATTGCATCAAGCCGTCGTCCTTTGCAGTATAAATTCCAACCCCAGTGCATTGAAACGCTGCACGGAATGTTATTGTTGCCATCGCAAGGAACATACTGCTTCAAATTGCTTAACTGCCCCCTCTGGCATATTGGGATGTGATTTGCTTTTCATTTCTTTAACATTGTGTTTTTTCATTTCGTTTTCCTTTTTTGTTCTTTTTGTTTTGTATGTAATTTTCCTCCCTCTCGATGAGTATACGTTTCTAGCAAATGAATTACAGATGCCAAGCAGCGATAAGGCAAGTCGACCTTTTTTGAATAATCACAGACATTAGACGAATTCTAAGTAACAAAAAAGGCAAAAAATGCAACCAAAACACACACAAACAAATGAGTATGAAGCCGAGGGGCCAACCTCAGCGCTGATGTAGTCGTTGTGGTAGTGCCGGACACCAAGAAGACTCGTATTTTTAACCGAAATTCAGTTTCAGGTACCTGCAGCACACAATCTTTTGTGCATACTTGTATGTATGAATATTGAAGATTGTCTGTATTAATGAGCAACCGAGCTAAAATCACATACAGTTTCTTTTTTTAATTTCGTAAAAAATCAGAGTAAAAGA
Organism: Bactrocera tryoni; assembly: GCF_016617805.1. NCBI lineage: Eukaryota > Metazoa > Arthropoda > Insecta > Diptera > Tephritidae > Bactrocera > Bactrocera tryoni. The sequence goes on from NC_052501.1 coordinate 36,559,830, forward strand.
GCAACGGAACCACTGCATGCAAAAGTGTGGCGAAGGTATTACCACCAGGCACAGCAGTGACTGGAGGTGTATTTTTGCATCTTTGCCAACTAAATGAGTACCAAAGCGGGAGTAGCCATAACCTCAATAAAATTATATGCAATTTTTTTATGTTTTATACTAGATTATTGTTCGATTCGTCACTCTGAAAAACTTAGCGTTTACAAAAATATTGCGTTTGAAAAATAGTTTGTAAGAAATAGGTATATAACAACCTTAAATGGAATAATCTGTTATTCTGCACCTGTATTTTCCGATACCGCTCGTTTATTTTTTTCAAAGCTTACTTTAGACTACATAATTGTTTTTAGTACCGCTCTTTTAATTTATTTTCGATTTGTTGCGAACAATTGCTCGTTGATTTTTTATAACTTTACTAAAAGTGCGATAGATTAATAGCAAAATAGGCTAAAGACATGAAATTCTATATTGACGGTAAGGGAAGATTTCATCGGAATCTAGGACAAAAATGATCAATGGGCGTGCCACCAACCATTTTATAGTGAAATCACATATCTCAGAACCTGTTCTACCGACTTTAATCAAACATTCCTCAGACATTCTTAGGTTACTTCCTGTTTTGTTTTCATTATCAGTTTTCATATCAAAATAATGACTGACAAATAATCAAGAGTTACAGTGATGACGTAACGCATGAAAAAACTTTCTATATAAAGATAAGTAGATTCACACATATATATGTATGTATCTGCAGCAAGTACAGGAAACATCTAAAACAGGCCAAATATATCAAAATCATATCCACTCATAAATATACATACATATGTATGTTCAAAGGTGAATTAATCGGAGAGTAGGTAAAGTTCGAAGCGTATTCTTCAAGTCTGTTTTAAACACATATGCATGTATACCTAGTATATACAGTGAATCACAAAAGTATTTTGCATATGAAAATTATTACTTAAAACGTCGTGTTTTTGTACTTTTAAATGATTTTTATTATACTTTTCAATCAAGTTAGTAAAATATATTGTTTTTACTTCAATAACTCATTATAAAAACTTAACAGAACTTAAAAATATTCGGAAATTTTACCACACAAAAGTATATTGTTTTTGGGTAGTAGTTACAAAGGAACATAATTAAAAATTCTTTCGTATTTTGTATGAAAGCCATTATTTCTACAGACAGCTTCCAAACGTCTTGGAATTAATTCAATCAACTTTCGGCAAAAGTCGGGGCGTATCTTCTCCCATTTCTCTTTTAAAACTCTTTTGAGCACACTTTTTGGTGAAATTTCGTGATTCCGTATTTTTTTTTCTATATGGGTGCGAAAATTTTCAATTGTATTAATGTCGGGACTTTGTGGCGGTGTTGGCAGCTGTTTTACGTTGAAGGGAATCCACATTTTAACGTCGTGGGCTGTATGATTCGTGCCATTGTCGTGTTGAAATAAAAACTAAGTTTTTTTACAAGTCCATTTTTTCAGCACTGGAATGCAAATTTTCCATGATAATGGATAAATAGTATGCCCCGTCTGTAAAAGCAAGACTCCCGGCTCCCTGCGCTGACATGCACCGCCGTGCTTAACAGATGCTTTGACGTTTTTGATATTTATTTCATCATTTAGTTACCGCCAGACTTCACTAAATATTACAGTTTTCCAAAAGTCAAAACTTTTAATTTTATACATAGATATTAATGAACGATAATCTCTTTTGTTTATTTATAACCGATGTAAGTGGTTTTTTTTATTGCAGCACGGCCGTGTATATTGTTATTTGTATGCACTTTCCGCACTGTTTCATCTGACATTTTTACGCGAAACGCTGCTCTTACCACACTTACCTTATGGCAGAAACAGTGAATTCCGCTCCTCCGTTCCTTAGTTGCCGACCGTAGCGAACAAAATTTGTGAAAAGTTGAGCCCGTAGCGGCAACATAGAAATCCGCCATTATTTTTTGTTTTCTTTTGAACAATGTTGCCATTACTCAATACGCATATATAGTTTTGTACAAATCTAACCTTTCAATTACAATTTTTCATAACATTAAATATCGAAACTGAAACCAAACTATTAAAAATAGTTTATATATTTATAAATAATACCATTCGACTCTGATTTTGAGTTAGTTTAAGAAAATTTCAAACATATTGAAGACAATTTTTATAAATACTACAGTATATCGAGACTGGTAATCCTGCGTTGTGCGACAGCAATTGAGTTAGTTTAAGAAAATTTCAAACATATTGAAGACAATTTTTATAAATACTACAGTATATCGAGACTGGTAATCCTGCGTTGTGCGACAGCAATCAGCTGACTTGTTTCTACGGGAAAAAATACTAATCGTGGAAAATTCTACGGTATCGTACGGTAAAGCGGGCGGTAGAAGCGGTGTTGGCTGATCACATACATTGCGCCCTCATAAGATACCAGCTGATTCGGGCTGCGGGATTACGTTATGCGCTGCTTCTGCTATTATTGTCAGTAACTTTGGTCGTCCACTACGGCCCGCATTTTCTGAGTTACCGCGTTCTTTGCACTTTTTACCACACTTTCTATAGTTTGACGACATTCAATAAACATATCACTAATATATTTTATGGAGTTACCTTCATTGTGAAGGCGCAAACTAATATTTTTCTTAGTAGTAGTTAATTATTTACCTTTAGGTATTTTTAATGCGCACAAAACCACGATCACAATCGAAATGAAGGCAACTAAAACTAAATTGAATTCTAATATGCACTAGCAACCCTAATATTATAGAAAAATAGAAACCAAATAAAATCCGCACCAACTAGCAGAGTTGAAAACGAAAGCAAAATACTTTTGTGAGCACAGAAATTCGCCGAAACGCATATTTTATGTTTGATCTGCATAACGGGACAATATTTATTTTCATTGTTTACTGTTTTTTCTAAAGAAAATTTGGATAAATAAACATACGCATTTAAAAAAAAGACATTGCTTGCATTAACCACTGAAAATTTCAATAAAAGGAATGGAAAGGGTGATGCAAAATATTTCTGCTCGCCACTGTATATGAATATACACACATACATAATAAATTCGAAGGATTCCCTACCAACCGCATCAAATTCCAACGGATAATTTTTCGCTCCCCTCAAATATCAACTAAAATTCTTCTTCTTCCATATAAAAAGAAAGTATTTCGTGAAGGTGTTAATAAATTTATTTTCCAGAAAGAGAGAGACTCGAAAATGATAGAATATATTTCTTTCGCTGTCGCATGGAAGTATGAAGTAATAATTACGAGTGGTCTTCATTATCTTCCTGTTTCATTTTGACAGCTGAAATAACTGTCATTTGAAATGGTGTCATCAAACCCTAAGAAACAAAATATGTGCGCTCAACGGTTGTAACCATGCCGAGTATATCAAGCTTGAAAAATAAAACTATGAAGGTATTTGCCCATTCTTAAACATACTTGTTGACAAAACTAAGGAAAATACCGGATACTGGAGCATAACAGAGATTTGGTTAAGTTTTCTTCCAACCCTGTATTTTGATATCGATTGATTCCACAAAAATTTATTCACGTTCTGGGATATGTTGAAATAGCAAATATTTCAAAACGAGAAAAATTTATTCATAGAATTTTGTGTTCAAACATACATACTTAATTTAGGTAAAACATTTAGCACTTGACTCCACCTCTCTCAAAACACCTTTATATCCTTTTTCGGAATATTTTTATTTGTGTTCAATAGAAAGCCTTGAGTAATAAAGCAAACAAGAGTATACATAAGTACATATATATACATAAGTACATATAT